>NW_015387218.1:154006-175505 GCF_001527695.2 Protobothrops mucrosquamatus
ATAAAGTGGTTGCTAAGTGAAACATCATGATTTTACAACCTTACTTCAGCTTTCCTTTCCTTTACAGACCTGTGAAGGTCATAAATATGGGCAAAATTATTTTTTCATCTTATAGTAATTGTGAACAATTGTTTTATGAGGCAATTCCTAAAATTATTAGACATTCCTTGATAATTATAAACTACCTGATAATTGGGATAGGAGCCTTATTTTGAACACATTGCTCTTTCTCATATACATTGTGTTAAACCATGATTTATTGAATTGGCCGGTTTATACTAAACTAGAAATTATGGGTTGCAAACCACAATGGCAGTATATAATGCAAAATATGAAGTTAAAGCCACACAAAGCACATTGTGGTTTAGTGCTAGATGTGAACCAACTCATTCCTTGACAGCTATAAAAGAGAAGGAACCTTTTTCAGGTTGAGCAGCACTAAATTCAAATCATGCACTTAAACTATTTCTAAGTACTTTTCTGCCTTCTCAAGACGATCTAAAGATTTCTGATACTCTTGCTGAACTCATAATAAATTCAAATTTTGCTCTTTGAATTTGTTTCTACAAATTAAAATGAGCTTGGCACTGATGAGCTGATTCTTAAAAGGATTGTCAGTACAGCCAAAAAAAGGGGGAGAAAAGTAAGAATGAGAAATAACTTAATTAGACATGTCAGTTGGAAGTTCACTAATTCTGGGCACTCTTTAGGCTTTGTCTTAGAGAGAGTTTTATTCTAAATATAAACAGACACAGATGGTAAAAGTCACTGCTGTCAGAAAAAAATGCAAACTATGGAAAATAAAATGCCAATGAAAGATCTGAAGCTTTTCATAAGAATATCTGTGTGACTTGTGTTGGGGACTTGTAGGAAAAGAGCCATGCTAGTCTATGGTGGCAAAAATAAGGAACATGGAAGCACTTTTTCAGCTAATATTATTTATTAAAAGGCATACTCTTTCAATGCATCTAATGAAATGAACTGTTCATGAAAGTTTTTGCTTTTTAATCAGATTTGATAGTCAGAAACAATGCTCCTATCCTCCTTCTGATTCTCTTGGGGCAGAGGATGTAGGAATAGTAGTAGCTTTATTTATTCTGCACTCATTACAAAATGTAATATAAACTTAGAATAAAATAAGAATAGATAAAAGTAAGATATTACAAGGAATTGTTATGCCATCATATAAAATAACACAAAATAACACAAAGTGACAGATCAACTTGAAGTAATGAATAAACAATGAATAAATGAAAATTTCCAACATTCCATCCTCTGCTCCAGATATTTCCTTCCTATTCTTGCAAGAGAACTATCTCTTTTCTTGCTTCTCTTTCTCTTATTTTTGTACAATGAAGAGTCCTGAGGTTGTATCAAGCTACTAAGAATATACCATTGCAGGCTCTATGCCACTTTCAATTTAACCATTCTTCCATTCTACAGGCCAGTAGCATTCTAATTCCAGGAAGCCGCAAGGTATCTGTTTCCTTTACAATTTAGTACAGTGTTGCTCAATCTCAGCAATTGTAAGATGTGTAGATTTGAACTCCCACATCACCCCTCCAGCATGCTCAGACCAAGATGAACCATAGATTTCAAGGATCCCTAGCTCTAACTCTACCATCACCATATTTTCTGTGGGATGTTATGATTGATGCCAATTATGAAAATTCTGTTAACTCAGTTTAGGCATAAGCTTGAAAAGGGTGTTGAGACTCTAGAAAGAGTACATCAAAGATGACTAGGGAGGCTAAAACATATGAAGAACAATTGCAGGAATTGGGTGTGTCTAGTCTAGTGAAAAGAAGGACTAGGGGTGACATGTGTTCCAATATTTGGGAGGTTGCCACAAAGAAGAGGGATCAACCTATTCTCCAAAGTACCTGAAGACAGGACAAGAAGTAATGGATGGAAACTAATCAAGGAGAGAATCAACCTAGAAATGAGAAGAAATTTCCTGACAGTTAAAGCAATTAATCAGTGAAATGCTTGCCTTCAGAAGTTGTGGGTGCTCCATCACTGGAGGTTTTTAAGAAGAGATTGAATAGCCATTTTTCTGAAATGGCTTAGGGTCTCCTGCTTGAACAGGGGGTTGGACTAGAAGACCTCTGAGGTCCCTTCCAACTCTGTTATTCTTAAGCATACAGTAATGTTAATCCTGACAGTATCTTATACTGATTATTTTTTTGGGAAGCAATCCCTATTATAACAGGAATATAGACAATCGATAATCATTAAAAATTCACTGCAGAGCTAATTCTCAAATAGAAAGAAAAAAATTAAACCTCGGTGATAAATTTTATCTAAGATTACTATAGAAGGCTTCATAACTACCATAGGACTGTTGCTGACAGATTTTTGCTGCCAGAATCATGTGATGTAGCAACTGTTGCTTCCCAATATTTCATTCTCCCTTTTCTTCTGCAGCACTTGCACAGACACATGGAATAATAACTGGACAGGATTTTTCTCCAGGCTAATGCCCTGCAGTGGGCTACTACCCTTACCATCATTTGGCATGTCCAATGTCATGCCACCTTTCGGCAGTACACTATTTGCACACCTCCTTGTGGCGGCCCTGTTCACCACCATAACTCTAGGCCCTAAAGCTAACCTTTACTTCGTACTGAATCACAGAGGTAAAAAATAATGTAATGGTAGATGAGGAAGCTCACAGATTCTACAATGTTCGGTTCTGAAAATTCTGTCCATAATTTTTCACTTCTCTTGACAAAATATTTATTAGACTGTGATTTTTTTTTTAAAAATCAACTTTTTGTGATTGTAGAAAGGGTATAGCTTTTTGAAACACAGTTATAGCAGTTGGAATGCATAATATTTATTTTCCTTTTTTTATATCAGCATTTTTCAATCTTAGCAACTTTAAGATGTGCGGACTTTATGTTGTCTGAAGAATTCTGGGAGCTGAACTTCACACATTTTACAGTTGCCAAGTTTGAAAACATTGATTTAAAATATTTGCGTAACTGCCCATCTTAAAACTAAACACTGGGCAGCAGTAATAAACAAATGTATTAGTTTACCTTGCATATATGAAAACAAAAAGAACAAAAAGAATTCAAAACCAATACTCTTTCATCAAATTGACTGACAACTGGTAGAAACAATGCAGATTCTTCTTTGCTTGGCTTTAATTAACCAACATACTGCATTACTGAATCATTTTCATTTTAGTAAATATGTCACGGTCAATAGCTAGTTTTGTAAGAGAGTAGAGTAGAGTGGGGTTTTTTTTTCACACATGGCAATCCAGCATTTGAAGTTCTTTCAAATAGTGATTACTTTTTTCTTTATTGTTAACACAAATGGGATCTATTCAAATTTATCAAAAATATACAGTAGATACATAAAAGAGCGCATTCTTTGAAGATAGATTTCAGATTCACTCTCTGGTGTCTTGAAAATTCCTTCCTGCGTATTTGAAATGCCATTGCCCATCATTCTTGCTAATGCTCTGCAAGATATGCCAAGAATGTGATGCAATATAAAGTAACTTCCTATTGCTAATACTTTTAATATTTTTAGTATCTTATTGTAGTGGCACAGGTTTATATAGAACCTCAGCCCTAAGCAAAACCATGTTTTGTGTACCTTGGTTCACTGAACAAATTCCAGTTGGCTGGGTTTACACATTATGTTAAACCATACAATCTGGCTTATAAATCAAATTAGTTGACTTCATATACTTGCTAAATCTAAGCCAAAACAAAATCACACTGTATGAATCAAATCTTGAAGGAAACTATGCAACTACCATAGGATTTATAAAAGGAAATCCATGGGAAACAATGCCATATGACTTGTCACATCCAAAAATCAAGATACAAAGACAAAATAGTTACCCTCTTGGGTTCAGTGGTAACAACTAAGTTCTTCTTCATATAATGTTGTTGGGATCATAAGCAAACACTCACTATCATGTACTGAGACCATTTGAGGGCTCAAATTACAGAAGAAAATATTCCTTCACTCAAAAGACATTTGAACATTCCCTACACTACAAGAGGCTATGTGGGTTAAGGATGTTTCCTAGGACCTTACCCTTTCATTGTGGAAGAAGAAGGCAAGAAAATGAAATTAAGGGTGAAAGAAATTATGTTGGGGCACAAATTGTTCCATCACTCTCAGAATATGCCCAAATTATCCTTGGGATTAAAGACTCCCTGCTTAAGAACCATCATCCTATTGTATCACTGGCTAAGAGACAGAGTTAGTCCAATGGTTTCCAGTTTTTCTATTTATATTGCAGTTAATTTCCAGAAGACCATAGGATTTTGACATTTTGATTGATTTTTCATTTCATTCTTTAATTAATTGAAATGCTTTTGCCCAAAGCATTACAATGGTGTACATATTTGGTTCTTTCCAAACACCCTAAAGATCTAGGACTTGAGAAGCATAAAAAAAAACAAGAATTGATCCCTAACTTGTAAGCATTGTAAAATACTGTAAGCTCTCCAATCAGATTTTATAATATCAAAGAAATGTCTTGGTATTTTTTAATAAAACATGTCAACACATCCAAAATATAACTTCTGGACAATTTACAACATAGCTATTTATTTCCTATCCAGTAAGTACTCTAATCTATGTGGGTTTTTTTGAAATCTTGGAAGAATTGTAGATACTTGCCATGGCAAATCCACAGCAATTTACATGACTGAGCTAGAACAACTTAGTTGCAATCCCATCCCATTAAAGTCACTGTAACTGAAGTCATTATTAACTTGTCACTCTGGTCTCTATGGACACAACTTTCTATTAAATTAATCCCAATCAAATCCACTGAATATTGTGAAGGTTTTCAGCTAGCCTAACTAAAAATTACTTCAAACCCAATCCTGAAACATAGCCAACAGTAGGCACATAAAATGAGGCATTTAAGCTGAATGTGAACATTGAACAAGAGTGAACAGCAGAGATGTTTGAAAGATGTACCACCTTCATAAAAATTCTGGAGAACTATATAGTGGTAAGGAACTGGAGCAAGGCAAATATTGCTCTTCTATTAAAAAAGTGAGGAAAATAGGATCCAGAGACCTACAAATCAGCCTAAATAAATTCTAGAGTGCAGTAGAAAGAAAGAGATTCATCTGTAATTACATTAAAAGTAATAATTACAGAGATCAGCATGGATTTGTCAAGAACAAGTCTTGCAGAACTAATCTTATTTGATTTTTTTGATTGAATAACTTCTTTGTAAATTATGGGAAAAACATTAGACACAATATCCTGTAACACTATCATTAGCAAGCAAACTAATTAAACATGGACTGGATATATAGTTGGCTCAGAAATCTTATTCAAAGAGAGTGTCTTAATGGTTCCTTATCAAAATACTGTTGACGTTTGTGCCCTGATTCTTTAATGTTTGAATTAGTGACTTTAATGAAGGGGAGAGAAAATGCTTAATGGATAGGATGGCAAATAATCTAGAAGACAGAAATAAAATCCAAAATGATACTGATATAATAGAGAAATGGATTGAAAGTAATAAAAAAAACAAATGTGCAAAGTGGACTCCACAAATGTGCAAAATGGACTCCACAAGGACTTGGTGGTTCATAACCAATCAAAGAGACGAATGCAACATCCTCCCTTTAAGAAACAACATCAGGGACATAGGTATGGAAGACTTGGCTTGGTAATAATACTTGTAAGAAAAAAAAAGGAATAGCTAGTTCAGTTAGAATAGTTCAATCAGAATAGAGCTGGAAGGGACCTTGGAATTTTTCTAGTCCAACCCCTGCTCAAGCAGGAGATCCTATACCAGTGATGGCGAACCTTTTAGAGACCAAGTGCCCAAACTGCAACCCAAAACCCACTTATGCATCGTTGGGTGCCGGCTGGGTGTGGCCCATTGGGTGGGTGTGGCCCATTGGGTGGGCGTGGCTGCAGTGGTAACGGCAGACTAGGTGGGACTAAAAAATTCAATCAATCAATTCCAACTTTGCAAGATTTTTTTTCCCCACGAGAAGTTGAAATTGACTGATTGAACCTTTTTTTTTTTTTGTACATGGCGGCGGAGGTCTAAAGTGAAAAGGTTTTATAAAACCCAACTGAAGACCTAGGACTGGGGCGATGGCACGCGTGCCCACAGAGAGGGCTCTGAGTGCCGCCTCTGGCACCCGTGCCATAGGTTCGCCACCACTGTCCTATACAATTCTGAAGGCAAGTTGTTTCACTGGCTAATTAAGTTGTGGGTGCACAACTTAAGTGCACTGATGATGTCACCTAGTTTGGTAATGAAATGTCTGCAAGAAAACCACTTCTCTGAGAGCTCCATGGACCCCACAATTCAACCCTGAGCTACAAATAGTCTCTTCTATTGGAGCTACCATTTCTCCTTTGATTTCCCTCTCATATAAAAGTAGGTACACTTTTTAAAAATGCATTGCTTCCATGTATGGTATTGTAAATCCCAATGCAACAAGGGGAGATAGAAATATTGAAAAACTAGGCTTAAATGAACATGACAGTAATATTCTGTGCAAAATACGGGTTGAAGTTAAGAGTGAAAATCTTGTTCCAAACAGACGTGAAACCTGGAAAAAGTAATCAGCCTTAGAAAGAGACAATGAGGAAGCATGGAACACATCAGAGCCACATAACCCACTTTACCCACAAAGATGTTAAAGGCAGACTGGAATGGAAACCAAAGCATGGGTGGGGAAGCATGGTTTCCTAAGATGAAGAATTAATTTAACCACAGCATTCCATGCTATTTGAGTCTTAGAAACTAAGGATTTAGTAAAAGTTATTACAGATTGATTAAGAGGTCTGGCTAACTTCAAGATAAATATCCTAAAAAGATGAGTTTAAAGTTGTATTGTGTGGTAATGATGAATATGTTATTGCTAAGGTTTATAAAATGTTGAAATTGAACTTAGAAAATTAATATGTTGAACACTGCATGACGTAATGCCCAAAAAACATTAGTTTAATATAATGCTTGAGCAATGTGAAAATATGTGGACAAATGGACTGAAATTTATATTGAATTATAGTTTAAAATAAAAAAATTATAAAATGCTACCTAATTCCTGAGAATTTATGAAAGATGATAAAGGTGTCTCAAATGTTTGTTGGAAATTATAATTATAAATAAGGTACCTTTTATCAAACTGGTGGATTTGTGATAAAGCAAATAAATATCAAAGCCAGATTTTTGTCTTAAATCAGAAGATTCTTGAAACAAATATAAAGTTGAAAACAGAAATGTTCCTTTTCGGGCTGTTGGACAAAAAACTTGAACTATATATGTTGACAGTGATGAGAATTTTTTATGTTCAAAAATGGAAAGACATGTCAGTACCCACAATGGAAGAATTAATGGAAAAAGTGATCGAGTTGGCAAAGTTAACTGTTTTAATTATAGAGAAGAACTTACCCAGTTTTGTTTCCATTTGGAAATTACTTCTGGACTTCATGCTTCAAACAGAAAAAATGAAACCGTGAGTTTAGGTTTTGATGAATGGATTAATTTTGTTGTTATTGAAAATGGCTTGTGTCTACTAGAAATTTAAAGCAAAAAAGTTGAAGTATTTCATATTCTACTGCACTGAAAAAAATCAGAAGTTACTTTTATTTCTTTTTGCTTTGCATTCCTTTTCCCTTCTTTATTTTTCCCTTTTCCTTTCTGATCTTTGTTTCCATTTGTATTTTACATTATACAGTAATAAATTTTACTTTTTTGAAAAAGATCAATATTCCAAAGAGAACCCGTGACAAAATGTTTTTTCTATTTTATTTCTCAATAAAAATAGCCTTATATTTAATATTGATCTACAGTTTGGTAGTTAGTCTCATAGCATAGATATATAATACAATTTATTACCTGACATTAGCCAAGGAAGGTATGAGTGGAGGTGTGTGTGACAGAATGAAAATAAGTCTGGAAAAGCTCGAGTGAAAACTTATGTTTAGTTTGAATTTGGGACTTGCATAGATAGAATCACAAAACTGGTAACAACAGAAGAGAACTTGATGGTCATCTAATCCAACCATCTGTTCTTAACACTAAAATATATGGCTGTCTTGATAAATAGACACCTAGGATCTGCTTCAGTGAGGATGCCTTTTTTCTCCAAGCTGCCATTTATTATTTTTTTATTTATTTATCAAATTTAGAAATCTCCCATCTCCCTCACCAAAGAACTCTGGGCAGTATACAAATAAAATGTTAAAAACATAAAACTGAATATACTTTTTTTTAAAAAGAGGCAAGGATAGTTAAAATTCAGTGTTAAAAGTTGATTTAAAGGTGGGAAGAGGGCTTTCAGGATACTAACCAGCCCTATGGCTGCTATGGGCCCCAAGCAAGATGGCAGAATCAGGTCTTTAGACATTTCTGAAAGGCTGAGAGACTGGGGGCCCACCTTGCCTTGGGCGGGAGGGGAGAATGTTCTCCATAATAGTGGAGAAGGCTCTCTTTCTGGACCCCATGTTTCAGAATTCTTTAACCTATGGCAGTGGTGGCGAACCTCTGGCACGTGTGCCAGAGGTGGCACTCGGAGCTCTCTCTGTGGACACGTGCGCTGTTGCCCCAGCCCCGCCTCCCCCACGGCCCCTTCACCAGCAACCCCCTCGGAGGAAAGTCGCTCCTGGGCATGGCCCATGCGGAGCAGCACAGCCAAGGACATGGCAGCCAGGCAGCAGGGACAAGACTCCGTCCTCCTACCCTGTCATGCGCAGATGATGCTGTCGGGCACGGATGGAGGGTGTGGCTGCCATGGCGCTGACGCGCTGTCTGGGTGATCTGCGGTGGGCCGTGGAGGCGGTGGGTGGTCCTGCAGGTGGGGGTGGGGTGGGGGCGGAGCCTGGGAAAGAGAAAGGAGCTTTTGAAAACACATCAATTTGTTAAAGGTGCTTTTTCAAGAGGCAACTGGACTTTCTTTGTTTTTCCTTGAACATGTTTTGCTTCTCATCCAAGATTTGCTTCTTGGATGAAAAGCAAAACGTCTTCAAAAACAAACAAAGAAAGTCCAGTTGCCTCTTGAAAAAGCACCTTTGGGACAACCCTGACCTGGAGGACTGAGTATCTCTGTAGACACTCAAGTTGAGAATATGAGATTTTTCCCTTAACCGATAAACAGCTGTATCTCCTATTCATCAAAGGGCGTTTACCAAAAAAATATCTGACCTAATGAATTCAGAGATAAATAAATTCCTAAATGTGAAAGTATTTTGTTGTTGAAATGTGTGTAAGATTATGCTGCCCTTCCCTTTTCAATAAAGTTAATGGACCCTCTGTCAGAATGCTGCTGTTGCGTATAATTGTCTGTAAAAAGTTTGATACAAAGCTGAAGGTATATGCGTATTAAGTACATGTGGATTTCCATAACATATGACCCACCATTCACTGAATAACTCAAAATTATCTAGGTTTGCGTGACACAGCCATAAACCATATTTTCCAAACCACAGTGGTTGAATTAAGACAATTCCTTCAGCCAAAGCCAAATTATTTTCATCTTAACTAACCATAATGTGTAACCCTGGCCTGAATGTTAGAAGATGTCATAGCAAATAATTAAGACATAATATAGGGAAAAATTCCAAAAATATCTAAAGTAGTCTGAGCATGAAAGTTCATTTAGAGTAAAGGAGAGCAAGATTTAGGGGAAGGCATTGGAATAGGGTTTACTAGCAGGAATTGCCTTCCAGAATCAAATGGCCTGGTTCACATATAACCTACACTTTAATTTGATTTGACAGGGTTTCAACTAGCATATATTTATGAATACATTAGGTCAGTTAGGCTGACTGAACAAACTACATTTTCCAAATGTGAATGCAGCCTATGAATGCTCAAGTGGAAGACTAGTACGTCAGTGTAGGTGCTACTTCCAAAGACCAACATTTATTCTTCAAGTTGGTTCACGGACTTCCTAGAATTATGGAGTAGGAAGGTATTTCAAGTCTAATTCCCTGCTCAGTTCAGACATCCAAATTAATGTTTTAGAATTTGCAAGGGAATCCTAATTTCACACACACACACACACACACACACACACACACACACAGAGAGAGAGAGAGAGAGAGGGGGGGGAGGGAGGGAGGGAGGGAGGGAGAGACTTATAGCTTAAAAAGGCAACTGATAAATATTGCTATATAGGACATAGGAATTGTGGTTAACAGGGAGAAAGCAGATCTGCTTAACTCATACTTTACATCAATCTTCACGCAAAAAGAAACCATAGCCCAACATACCAAAAAAACCACTGCAAAAGACAAATTAGAAACAAAAATTAAAATAAGCAAGAAAATGGTAAGAAAACACCTATCTGACCTTGACGAATATAAATCACCGAGGCTTGACAGATTACATCTCAGAGTTCTGAAGGAGCTGGCAGATGTTATCTCAGAACCACTGCACCACATCTTTCAAAAATGCTGGAGCACAGGGGAAGTACCTCAGGATTGGAAAAGGACTGATGTGGTTCCCATCTTCAAGAAAGGGGAAAAAAAACGGACCCAGGAAACTATAGGCCAATCAGTTTAACACCAATACCTGGGAAGATCCTAGAAAAGATAATCAAAAAACAGATCTGTAAACAACTAGAAGCAAACAAACTAGTAGCCAGCATGGATTTATTAAAAACAGATCATGCCAAACCAATCTTATTTCATTCTTCAACAAAGTGACTAAACTAATAGACCAGTGAAATACTGTGGACATAGTATACTTAGACTTCAGTAAGGCATTTGATAAAGTAGACCACAACCTACTCCCTGGTAAGCTAAAAAAAGGTGGAATAGACAACAACACCAGATGGATCTGTAGCTAGCTGACAAACCATACTCAACGAGTAGTCGTCAACGGCACTACATTCACATGGAGAGAAGTAAGCAGTGGGGTACCAAAAGGTTCCATCTTAGGCCCACTACTCTTCAATATCTTCATCAATGACTTAGATGAGGGAATTAGAAAGGAACTCATCAAATTTGCAGATGACATCAAACTGGCAGGAGTAGCCAACACCCCAGAAGACAAACTGAGGATCCAAAAAGATATTGACAAACTTGAACAATAGGCCCTATCAAGGTACAAGTAAAGATTGGGCAAGACCTGGCATAAAAACAGTAACTGTGAGAGGGACCTTGGAGTCCTAGTGAATGATCACTTAACCATGAGCCAGCAGTGTGCAGCCAAAAAAACTAATACACTCCTGGGTTGTATAAGCAAAGACATAAAATCAGGATCATGTGAAGTATTAGTACCACTTTATAAAACCCTAGTGAGACCACACCTGGAATACTGCAATCAATTTTGGTCACCATACTACAAAAAAGATGTTGAGACTTTGGAAAAAGTTCAGAGAAGAGTAACTAAGTTGATCAAAGGCCTGGAGACTAAAACATATGAAGAACAGCTGCAGGACTTGGGTTTGGCTAGTCTAAAGAAAAGAAGAAATAGCGGAGACATGATAGCAGTATTTCAGTATTTGAGGGACTGCCATAAAGAAGAGGGGGTCACATTATTCACCAAAGCACCAGAGGGCAGGACAAGAAACAATGATTGGAAAGAGAGAAGCAACCTGGAATTAAGGAGAAAGTTCCTGACCAGTGGAACAGCTTACTCCCAGAAATCGTGGGCGCTCCATCACTGGAGATTTTTAAGAAGAGACTAGACATTCACATGTCTGAGACAGTATAGGTTCTCCTGCTTGAGCAGGGGGCTGGACTAGAAGACCTCCAAGATCCCTTCTATTCTATTCTATTCTATTCTATTCTATTCTATTCTATTCAGTAAGGCATGTCTTAGAAAATGGTGTACAGATAGTCCTTGACTTACAACCACAATTGAGCCCAAAATTTATGTTGCTAAGCGAGACATTTGTCAAGTGAGTTTTGCCCCATTGTGTGACCTTTCTTGCCACAGTTGTTAAGTGAATCATGACCGTAGTTAAGTTAGTTACCCAGTTGTTAGGTGACTCTGGCTTCCCAATGACTTTACTTGTCAGAAGGCCACAAAGATGATTACATGACCCCAGGATGCTGCAACTGTCATAAATGTGAGTCAATTGCCAACTATCCAAACTTTAATCACGTGGCTGCAACAGTCATAAGTGTGAAAAATGGTCATAAGTCACTTTTACCAGGGCTGTTGTAACTTTGAACACTCACTAAATGAACTGTTGAAAATCGAGGACTACTTGTATATGTTTCATCTTTATAGTTAATTTGTTTTTTAAAGTACACCCTGTTCCAAAAAGAAATGTCTTGACATTCAGCTCTTGGCCTTTGATTAAGCAAAAACAATGGACTAACTTGTAACATCCGTGGACCAGGAATAAGAACTGTTCCTGTCCTTTGATGTAGAGCCCTACAGCCTGTTTCTTGCAGCCCGACTGCTTTGAACAATTTTTGCTTTCAAAACATCAGTTGCTTGTTTCATCTGCCGGCTTTAAGACATTCTGCAGTTACCAATTAAGCCCCCCAGTTATTTTTTTGTCCTGGAGAGGGGGCATTAAACAAACATTCTTTGCTTTCAAACTGAGTGGCTAAGGATACTGGCAAATTGCTAGGATCAGGTCTTTGTTGCACCCTTTGCAATAGGGCAAGAATAATTAACAGTGCAATCCTATAGGTCAGGGGTAGGCAACCTTGGCTCTTTTATGACTCATGGACTTCAACTCCCAGAATTCCTGAGCCAGCTATGGCTCAGGAATTCTGGGAGTTGAAGTCCACGAGTCATAAAAGAGCCAAGGTTGCCTACCTCTGCTATAGGTCTTTGGTCACAGAGTTATAAAGTTATAGAGTTGTGGAGTTAGATCATCTCATTTAATGTTCTGTAAAAGTTAATTCTGGTCCATCTGAAAAAGATTGAGCTATGTTGCATACTACAGGTAATCCTCAACTTACAACAGTCCATTTAGTGGCCGTTTAAAGTTACAACAGCACTGAAAAAGGCGACTTATGACTGTTTTTCACACTTACAACCATTGCAGCATCCCCATGATCACATGATCATAATTTGAACACTTGGCAACTGATTCATATTTATGATGTTTGCAGGGATCACGGGATCCGCTTTTGAAACCTTCTGACAAGCAAAGTCAATGGGGAAGCCAGATTCACTTAGCAACCCTGTTACTAACTTGACAACTGAAAGGTCATAAAATGGGGCAAAACATTAACAAATGTTTCACTTAGCAACAGAAATTTTGGGCTGAATTGTGATCATAACTCAAGGACTACCTGTGCATACATTACAATTAAGAATACTAAAAATATTTTAAAACAATAAAGACAGTAAAAACAGTATAAACATCCAGATTAAATATACATGGGAACAAGATACTGATACTGGTTTTCTGTTCTGTTCTGCAAAGAAATGGTCTTTTACTAGGTAGCAGGATGAACTACATTTCCTTATTTACTGTACATAGATAACTGTTCATTTAGACTTTCTGTTTATCTATAATCTATCTTGTTAATATTTGTATTTTTCCTTCAAGGAGAGGTTTAGCTTTATGACAATTATGTAAGTTAAGAGAATATTATTTCACTGGTTGTTCTAGCAGCTTCAAAAATGTCCAAGATTGTGAATTTGCATTTGCATTACTAATGATAGTGATAAAGAACATCTAGGCAACTGGTTAGTATTCTAGTAAATCACTTTTGTGACTGATCGAGTTCTACCATAGCAGCCATTTTGTAAGACTGACCATTACTATGGCTCAAAAGGGTTGCCTATTCTTGTTTGGACAACTGCATGAAGATTACGGTTATTTAAGGCTAGTAATCTTGATGACAAAGAATTATGATCAGCATGGGGGATGGTTAAACCTTTCAGTGCCAAGTTCTAGGAACATAAATAAAACATTATTATTGTGTCCAGGTTGTGGATTTGCTGTAGGTATCTTCTTGATCGTTATATAAGACAGTGGGCTAAAAAGGCCATTAGTCTGGTTCTAGCAGAACAATTCTCATATTTTTATCTTAGTTTGTTATTCTATGAAAATCTGTTAGTACTTTGGGCTTGAAGTTGACATACAGGAGAAAGCTCAGTACAGAGTTTTTAATAAATATGCTACCAGTATACACGTTGTGGTATGAATGATAAAATGCCACATAAATTACTATTAAATTCTTTTACTGAATGGTTCAACTTAAAAAACCCAACAAAGAGAACAATGGCAGACCTTTCTGATGAATAATAGAAAAATAATAAGCTGATACAATAAATTACAAATATTGGACCTGCAGATACTACGCAAATTCCATAAAGAAGACTCATGACTGTTATGTAGTGCCAAGGACATGGCTGGATCTTTTCAGGATTTTGAAATTCTATGACGTTGTTCACATACTCTATTTCCAGTATTTGTACAGAGTTGTGACAAAAAAAAAAAAGAAATATTAAGCAAAATTGATATGGGTTGTGTAACTCGTGTGGCTCCCAATGAATTATGTGTTTAGAGTCAGGAATGATCATATTAAATTGGCATCAATTTAAAATTCAGTTAGCAAAAACAAACAAACAAGAAAAATGACTCGGGGTTGGGGAAGGGGGGGATTTATATTGTAAAATTTTATAAAATTTTCAATAAAAAAAAGAAAGAAAGAAAAACGACTCCATTAATTTTTCTCTCGTTGAGGTTGGGCAGCAAAAGAATTCCCTTATTAGATACAAAGGAAAATACTGGAGCTAGTTTAGACAAATGGCCTGTTACTCTTCCATCATAAATCAGATATGAGTAAGAAATATGAACAAACATTCCGGAAAATGGTAAATTAGTAAATTATGACTGTTGCAAAAATAAGGTCCAACTTCCTCTCTGATATGAGCAAGGATAAGATTTACAATATGATATTATTCACTAGAGCGAAGTATTGGGATCATATTCCCTGATGGCTGAAATATCAGTTTTTCCCTTCCAGTTTCTGGAATAAAATTATTGGTTATGATCATCTAAATCTCTACTCAGTTTAGAATAGGGTCGTCAACAATTTGAGCCAATAGGGTTCATTTGGGATTTAGAACTGTGGATTTTAGAACTCATTTCTCTCTCTCTCTCGTTTTCTGAGCAAGTTGGCTACATATAGCCTCCATTTTCCAGGCTGACTTGCATAAAGCCTATCTCATCCATGATTTGATTGTAGATGAATCCTGGTTGGGCACTGAAGGTGGGGCTGTCTGAAATGTACCTTCTTGGGATACCAGGGCAGGAGTAGGGTATGGTAGTTGTCATTCATGAGTCTTTGATGGACAAGAGGGGCCCTGCCCTAGAAGACACCAGATGTGAGATCTTTGTGTCATTGGACCATAGGGATCCATGGGGATTGCTGCTTATTTTGTGACTGTGGTCCCTGAGTTGATTCTCAGGGGTCCTCCTGAAATCATGTTTCCTGCTTGATGAATGGATGATAGTCATGGTTAGGGAAGCCTTTGCACCAATTGTACTCTTTGTTGGACTGGGAGGCCTTGTTCATGGTTCCTGATGCCCTAATCACCTCACAGTTGGATTATGGCAATGCACTTTGCATGGGACTGACCTTGAAGACCAGATGATCCAGAATGCATCAGCACATGTAGTATCAGGTAACCAAAGGTTGGCCTGTGTTACAACTTTATTGTGCAAGCTGCACTGGCTTCCAGTTTTCTTCTGGGTGCAATTCCAGGTGCTGGTTATCATCTTTAAAGCCCTACATGGCATGGGACTTGGTTATTTATGGGATTACCTCTTCCTAAGAATATTTGCCTATCCCACAGGCACACTCCAGGTCTCTTCCCTGAATTCTTGCAATTTCGTTTGATCTTAGAAATATGCATTTTCTGTGACTTCTCCTACCCTCCCATTGACTTGACAGGCCCCCACCCTTCTAGCCTTGTAGAAGGCCATTAGGACCTAGCTTTTCCTGGATAGGGTTGTATAGGTAGATAGTATGGAAGTGGAGCTGTACCACTCAGTGAGGCCTTGATTTATTTTTGCTTTCTTCTATTGTTATCTTCTGGCAAGTTGTAGATTTGCTGGGAAATATTGTATTTGTCAGCTAGACATAAATTCTTGGAAATAGCATTTTGTTGTATTGTTGTTTGTCACATAGTGATGTTTGAATTATTGTAAACACTGCGAAAGTCATTATTAGGCAAAATATGAACTCTCAAATAAAGTCAAGAAGTAATAAGTATGGGTAAAACAATGAACAAAGAAAACTGGTGTGATGCTCAAATTATGGGACCAGCCATAATTCGATGTAATAAACTTTGTAATAGGAAGCAACACTTCCAATGTTAGTTGCTTTTGTAAAAAGCTAAGCAGTATCGCACCATGTTAGTACTTATGTGGAAGACAGTAGAAATACCAAACTGTAAATTAGAATGGAAAGTTGAAAGAACATCCTGGAATATAGCAAACCATTTCCATAAAGAAAACTTGTCTTTGTAATCACTTGGAGTTGGTAGTACTTTTAAAAAATTACAGTTCATTGGACACCTTTTTGTTTTTCTAGACAGGTTGTCTTGGAAATAGGCCCTGAGGTCATAGAAGTGATATGAGACAGGTAATCCTTAACTTGCAACTGTTCATTTACAACAGTATGAACTTATCACGGTCTAAAAAAAAGTGACCTATGAACCTTCCTTGAAGTTACGACTGTTGCACAACCGCTAAGGTCACGTGATCACAATTTGGATGCTTAGCAACCTGCTTGCATTTATAACAGTTGCAGCATCTTGTAGTCTATGAGGGAGATGGGCACTTTCAAAATTTGAGAAAGAAATAAAAATCATAATTTGTGATCTTCCCTAGTGATCTTCCAGCGAGCAAAGTCAAATGGGGAAGCTGGGTTAGCTTAATGACTTTGGTGATTCACTTAATGACTGCAGTAAAAATGGTTGTAAAATTAGTTCTAGTCACATAATGACTCGTTTAACAACCACTCTTAGCAACTGCAATTCTGTTTCCAACTGTTGCAATTTGAGGACTATCTGTAAACATTATCTGGCTCCCTCATTTTCTAATAGAAGCTGAATTCCTTCTCTCCCCCACCCACCTATGACTCCTCCTCCACTCAGTAAGGTGTCACGTTTTGAACTGAAGTCTATGAACTTGTGGGTACAACGCAAAAAATAGGTGAAAAAGAAAAACCAGAACTGTTCACAGACAAAATCGTGCTCTTTCTTCCACTGTTTTTGTTCATTTCATTTAAATTTAGACATTCTGACCCATTTTTTATGACTCTGTAATCCTTTTTATTGGGCTGGAGCTGGGGCCACTGAATGGAGCTGAGCATTTACTGACCAGATGCCCTTCCTGATGCCTACGTGGAGTTTGCAGCAGAAATTTTCTCTTTGTGCTCTGATAAAGAAACATCTGTCATTGCCTAGGATTGAACTCTCAACCTTCTGAGTGGCAGGTGAGTATCTTCACCTCTAGGCCACCATCCCACTCTTATACCCAAGATGCAATAATTAAAGAAAACCCTGCGATATTGGTAATGTTTTAAAGCTGATGTTTAAAAAGTCAAAATAAAATAATTTTTTGAGTGACCCAAAAATTCTAGTTTGAGACAACTTGATTCCCCAAATAATCTATTTGAAAGGAGGGACATCAAATTTTCTTTGTTGGTAATGAACAAATGTGAGCGATTACAGACCCATATAATTTAGTCTAGTAAACTATTGGCATTTATTCAGAATGTATAAAGGTAAAGATTTGCTCTGTCCAGTTATATCCAACTCTAGGGGGTGGTGATCATCTCCATTTCTTAGCTGAAGGATCCAGCTTTATCTGAAGCCATTTCTGTGGTCATGTGGCCAGAAGGTGCATATTATCTTCCCACCAAAGTGGTACCTTTGTATCTACTCGCATATGCATGCTTTTGAACTGCTAGGTGGACAGAAGCTGGGGCAGGTAATGGGAGCTCACCCCATCACACAGCACTTGGGTCTTAAACCCACGCTGTCAGTTTTCCAGCTGACAAGCTCAGCATCATTAACCTCTGAATCATTGCGTCCTCTTCAGAATGTATATAAGTAGATTTATAGCAAAATCTCTCAATGTTAAAGATGTTACTGTGAGTCTTTGAAATCTGAGGAATTATGTTTGTATTGGATGTGGAAGTTTCTAAAGGAATTATTTTGAGAAATTGGAAAAGTAATATTATTCCAGATATTAAGGATTGGCTTTTGGAAATATGTAATTTAGGTTTTGGAAAAGACAATATTTTCAAATAATTAGAAAATGAAGCAATGCTCTTTAGTTTATATTCTATGATATTTTACAACAGCATAGTATTCTTGATAATTTTTAATTTATTTTTTAACCCTTTAACATTTTTTTTTGTAAAACAATGATTTCCATATAGAGTCTGTGTGTATGTTTAGGATTGGTACTTTTGTTCCTATTGTTTTTTTAAAATTTAATCAAGCGCTTGTTTCTGCCTTTTCTTGGGTCTGTATAATTTTCCTTTTGTGTTTGTTAATTGTTTTTAGTATTTTCTTGTTTCCTTCATTGTTTATTTTTTGTATTTTTGTACTCCTTATTTTTTGCCATTTGTTATAAAAAACCCATAAAATTGGAAGGCAGGGGAAAAAAAGAACAAACTTTTGTGAGTTCATTTTAAAATAAACATGCAGCCTCCAATAGTTGGGATATAATTAGAAAAGTTACTCCACTTGTTGGTGAAGTACATTCTCTATTGTGACAATCTTTGTTTTGGCTAAGGGAGTTGTAGTCTATCTCATTTAGAGCACATCAGTTTCAGAAAGATTGCAGTTTCTTGTTATCTCCAACCTATTGCCTTATCTACTATAAAAACAATCTGGATGTTATTTTCAGTGGACTGAGCCAGTCAAGAAACACCTAACTACCAGCAAAGAGAATGAAATAGATTATGATTTTAAATGTATTCTATACATTTGGCAAACTCATAGTGGATGATGAAAAAGTCAAAGTGGTAGATAATTTTATTGATTTTGGCATACGAATAGATGATAACATGCTAGAGCAATAAAGATTTTAATCCTAGGGAGAAAGGCAATGACAGATTAGAACAGGATAATAAAGCATAAGGATATTCGTTTCTGACAATGATCCAAATAGTTAAAGCAATAGCTTTTCCAGTTATAATATACATTTGAGAAAGCTGGTTATTAAAAAAAAGAGCAGGAGAAAGAAGGAATTACAAATTTGAAAGCATTGCTAAGGGTACTATGGATTGTAGGAAAAGAAAATTGCTTGATCCTAGATCAATTAAAAACTAATTATTTTCTTGAGGCAATAACCAGCGAGCAAAAGCTCACATATTTGCAACATGTGAAACAAGCAGAAGATAAGCTTGAAAAAAAGCATTATGTTTGGGAAGACTGAGGAATATAGAAGAGGGGGAAGTTAAAAAAAATCCACGGATCTTGGTAGGCCTCAAGGGATATGTTCATGACTGTAGGAGATGAGCAGGCTGAGCTGGAAAGCGAGGTTAAATATGTCATCAGTTTGGAATCATTGCATAGCCACAAGAGGCCTAGGTCAAACCCCCTGTAAATTCCATTGACCCTTATCTAGCACCAATTTAGTGTTGACCTTTAGTTGACCAGTTTCTTGTCTCTGGTAGCAATAATAAACTCTTGTGCTTTGAACTCAGCATGCGTTCCTGGTTCTTTGTACCTGACATTAATCTGGTCAAGCTAAGGGTAAAAGCTAAATTGAATAAACAAACAAACAAATAAACTTGCTGCATAGTTCCTGCCATTCTAAATAATGCCATCATTAAGCTTGTCTGCATCCACCCTGAACACCCATGTACAGTCACTGCTGTGGAAGTTTAGAGTTCTTCTCAGCAGCGTGCTTGATGGACCCCAGTGCAGGACAGCCAGCAAATGAAATAAAATAAATGAAATAATATGAACTGCCAGCTAATCAAGGAGAGAAGCAACCTAGAACTAAGGAGAAACTTCCTGACAGTTAGAACAATTAACCAGTGGAACAACCTGCCTCCAGAAGCGGTGAATGCTCCAACACTGGAAGATTTTAAGAAGAGACTGGACAGCCGTTTGTCTGAAATGGTATAGGGTTACCTGCCTGAGCAGGGGGTTGGACTTGATGACCTCCAAGGTCCCTTCCAACTTTATTATTATTATTATTATTATTATTATTATTATTATTATTATTATTGTTGTTGTTGTTGTTGTTGTTGTTGTTGTTGTTGTTACTATTATTATTATTAGCTAAAAATTAGGCCTCTTAAAAGATCATTCAGTCCAGAATCTAAATTAGTATAGTTATTTTTATGAGCACAAGACCATTAAACATCTTACGTGGCAGGAACTCCTTGCTTTCACCCTTTGTTATTATGTAGTGATTGTTTAAGTATAGGTTCTGTTTATAGACAGCATATTTCCCTAGAGACAATGTAAATGACTTTAAAAATATTTTTTTTAAAAGAAAGTGCCACAGAACATACGTCTCTTGTGCACTACACCAGTTAAATCATCCAATTATTTTATTACACTTAATCTATCATTTCTACTTAGCAATAGAAAAGAGAATTGAAAAAAGTCCAAATGTTTACATAGTAAGCCATTCATCCTGTCCCGAGATTCACTTTTTATCAAGATTAGTTCTGCAGTAACATTGCATTCACCAGATGTTCCATTGTTTATGAACCTTCACTGTTTTATAAAGTATGAATTTGTATGAAACAAATAGCAATAGCGCTTAGACTCATATGTCACCCCATAGTGCTTTGCAGCATTCTCTAAACAGTTTACAAATGTCACCATATTACCCCTAACAATCTGGATCTTCATTTTACCAACCTCAGAAGGATGGAAGGCTGAGTCAACCTTGAACCCCATCAGAATCGAGCTCCTGACTGTGGGCAGAGTTAGCTTGCAATACTGCATTCTAACCAGTGCACCACCACGGCTCCAAAGTGCATCTTCAAAGCACTGTAAATTTTATTGCAGAGCTAAGTAGTCATTCTAAAGACACGTATAGCAGTAAAATGTTATATTTATTCAAATATGGGTGAGATCTTCAGGTCACTGTATAGGTGTTCTTCCAACATAGTTCTACTTTTTTAAAAAATGTAAACAATAACCATGTCAAATGCCTGGAACAGAATTCAAGGGAACATAAGGTTCTGCAAATGCACAATAGAAGTTAACTTAAGGAGCTTCTTTATACTGTTCAGTTAAAGTCCTCATTTTATGCAAAAAGTTTCAATCTTAAGAATTTTCTATCAGTGCTAATATACCGTAATCCTTTTGACTGAAGGTGCTTGAGATTTCACAGAATATATTCTGTATCACTAAACTATATTTCTTTCAGAGGCCACTATCAGGTTTAGCCATACAGTAGAATCATATGGAGTTGAATGGGACCACAAGGTTCATATAGTCCAACTCTCTGCAATGTACAGTAAAATGAATAAACCACCTTTGAGATACGGCTGATCAACCTCTCCTTAAAAAATTTCCAGAGATGAAAAGCACACCGTCTCTAAAGTTTTTGTCTTAAAAAGTTGC
>NW_015387218.1:175605-292576 GCF_001527695.2 Protobothrops mucrosquamatus
CAGTCAGGACATTTGGAAGTAATTTGGAGGACATCGGGGGGGGGGGGGAAACTTGCAATATTTATTTTCCTTATTTAGAACTAAGAAAAGGGCTTTCTGACTTTAGGAGATACATTATTGATAACTTAATTTGCTCATGAAAGTATGCTTGTCGTCTAAACTTGAAATGCTCAGTCAAATAATAACTAGACATTACATTTGGTTTAAAAGAATTAAATCTTTTGTTACAAATAGAACTGAATGCTATTGAACTCTAATGTTGCATGCTTCGCCACTGGGAAAAAATTAATACTGAGAAAAGAAACCACCAACACTATTGTGGTTTTAGAAATATTATTTAGTAATATGTTGTTATTATCATTATTATTAGGTTCTTATTCTGCCCTGTTTTTATATCAAACTCAATGTAGTGAACATACCTAATACTCCTTCTTCCTATTTTCCCCATAACATCCCTATGAGATGGATTGGGCTGAGAGTAACTGGCTCAAAGTCACCCAGCTGATTTTCATGCTTAAGGCAGGGCTAGAACTCACCTGGTTTCATGTTTTCTTCACTTTATATCACTTAAAAATAATACAGTGGGAAATATTTGATAATCAATTGTTTCATTTTCCCCCTTTTGGGAAAAGGAATTAAAAAGGGGAAAAAAGGGGGGGAACTCTTTCTCAACATCCAATCTTTCTGACTTTTTTCTTTTTCATCTTTTTCTCTTGTGCCTTCTCATCTCTCCTGTTGTTGCTACATCCAAATATGGTGCACAAAACACTTAGCACAATTTTGGATCAACTGGGCACACCCTAACTCTAGGGTATATATTACCGCTAAGAGTTTTTCCGGAGTACGCCAAGCAAAATAACATCTGGATTTCGTTTTAAGAGAAAGAAGCAAAAGGCTTTCTCCTACAAACAAATGGGGGAGTGATGGAAACAGATGTATTTATACAAAAACAGGATAAGCTCACGAAAAGCTGCCTAAATTGTACTCAGTAGAATTAGTCACAATAGCTGGAATAGGATGTGGTTATAGTTTAAAAGAATTTTGGAAGGTGCAATCCTGCATAGAAATCAGGCAAAGCTTC
The DNA here is from genome assembly GCF_001527695.2 of Protobothrops mucrosquamatus. Classification (NCBI taxonomy): domain Eukaryota; kingdom Metazoa; phylum Chordata; class Lepidosauria; order Squamata; family Viperidae; genus Protobothrops; species Protobothrops mucrosquamatus. The sequence continues at coordinate 176,687 of NW_015387218.1, forward strand.
AACCCCAGATGGTAGTTTAGGAAGAAGTGAGTGAGCATACCCACCCAATGCCTTCTTACATACATGATGATGTGGAATTTGGGAAGACATGGGGGAGGATGGATTTACTAAATGAGTGTTTCCTTATTCCTAAAGGGTCAGTTAATGAAACATGCAGATAAGAGGGAAAGTCCCAAACTGCCAAGGAATATTTTGTGAGGCAAGATCTGAATATACTTTGCTAGCAAGACAAGGAAATTATGAGAAAATGAGCAGACTACTGGTGGGCACTTTAAAAAAAATAAACATTAAAGATAAATGCATGTGGTTGCTAAAGGTTGGCAGTGACTTCATGGTATATATTCAATCAAAGGTAAATGATTCCAACTAGAAACACAATTTAGGGCTGTGTGGGTGTGTGGTCCAAATACACCACGTGACATACTTACAAACGGGAGGAGCTTTGATCCTAGCAGAAGAAGCAAAGTGGATGCGTAAAGTGGAAAATTTGAATGGATGAATCCTGTTTCTGCATATAGACAGGGAACAGAAGGGGAATACCCAGATATGGCAGAAAGACTAGTGCCCAGAGTCAGAGATATGGGAATATGCTATGAACAACCAGCTTCTTTGTGTAGGTTTAGAGAACAATGGCAAAAATGTTAGCGGGAAACAGCAAAAAGGTACAAGGCACAAATCCAGGTATATTTCGATTCCACCTTCTCCAGTAAGAAGGCATATGTTTGATGAATGTGAAGAATAGGTTGACCAAGTGACTGTGCGGCATCTCTCTTCTATTCTCCACAGATCTATATAGCAAAAAGAGAGTTGTTAATTTATTATATTGATGCCCTAGATGTAGTTGGATTCTTTGGTGAAATTGGATCAAGGAAATTGTTTCCAGCCTTTGTTTTTCTCCACCTCGCCCCTAAACCCATTCTCCAACATTAGGAGTTTCCTGTTTGAATGGAACAGTAACCAAGCTGAGCTATTCAAGTCATCTGTGTCATCTTCCCTAGGAAGTGTTCATCTGTTAAGTCATGCACCTAGGTGCACCAGGGAGTGGCTGATGACGTTTGCCAGGTCAAAAAGTTAACAGCACAGAAACTCCACCATTTGGATTTCTTTCCTCTTTTCTAACCTCAGGCTGTATGCATGCATGCACTTGTTTCTTGGCAAATGCAGTTTAGTGGTGAAAACTTTGGTAATATTTTGAATGGAAAATATGGTCACATGTTTCTTCAGGAATCACTGTCCTATTTAGTACTTTGGCTCTTGATCAAACTTTAATTCATTCCAGTTTAAAATATTTTTTCTAGTATTTTAAAATATTAAAAGGAAATTAAAAATAAAAATTCCAGTCAAGCTTATTTGGGAGTATACCACGTTCAGGTTAATAGAGTTTGAACACAGATAAGTGGATATATCCACTTACTTGGGAGTGAGTTCCAGCGGAACACAGTAGTATTCACTTGCATGGAAATAGGATTGAAATTTCAATAGTTAGGTTGTTTTTTTTAACAAAAATTCTAATGCCATATTCTTTTATTTTAGCATGGTTAGTTTCCTGAAAGTGTTTTAATAGTGGTAATGATAATAAAAGTCTCTTTAAAAATCACAAGTACATTACAGTATAAAAAAACTGTATTATAAATTGGAAAAAACCCAAATGCAAATTAGATTTCTGGATAATGGATATTACTTTGTTGCCGTTTTTCCTACTTCTTAGTCTTTCAAAAATGGCTTGAAATAAATGATAATGGCACTTCTGGCAACTTCTAAACCAGAGGAATTTGGAGGCGGGGGTGGGCAGGATATGAATTTGGATGCCAAATAATTACAACTTTGTTTTGACTAACCTATAATGGAAATTCATTTCAACAATGAATGTCAGCAATGAAGCTATTTTCAACAATGAATGTCAGCAATGAAGCTATTTATTGTCTCTTGATTCCAAAAAATGTTAATTTTAATACATCTCACTATCAAAAACTATTATACACTAAAAAGCCTTGTTGAATTACTTTTGATTTAATGCATTCATAAAGATTCACATATATTTATATATATATTTAATACTTTGATAAGTGTACTGGTACATAATTGGCGTCCTCCGTAACACAGTCCATATCCTATGTGTTTATACTTTTCTGAGAAGGAGTCTGAGGTTTCAGACCTTTAAGACTTTAGATTTTTAAAAGGCTTCTGCTCTAAATACTGAGGAGCTGAAGACACAACTGCCACTAGTCCTGCAGTTAAAAAAAAAGCTACTCACCTGGGCTCCCATACAAAAGTGAAATAAATAAATTCGTCCAGTGCTTTTTTTGTAAAAGAAAAAAAAAGATGTCGGAACTCACACACGTCATACAAATTGCCTTGCCTACCCTACAAGGTTCCATCCAAAAAAGATGCCAGAATGCCGTTCTGGGCGTTCTATGACAAAAAAAGCCCTGAATTCGTCCCACCTAAGTTCCTATTTCATGCTCTGTATATTTTCCTAATTACATATCTGGAAATCTAAGCCGTTCCAGGATGGGGAACTGAAAAGCCATCAAATTACTTTCCCCCTTAGAATAGCTAAGGGTGACTGAAGTCCCAAACCTCAGAGATAAAATGAATCAAGAGGCTCCATTGAAACTGAATGCCCCCCAAATTCTACAACATTTCAAACAAAAGTTAAGTTTTACTGCTGTTTTGAATATGCTTTCATGAGACATAAATAATTGGCTCCACTGCCAAGACCAAATGAGAAGGTGGCATCGCAGAAGCAAGGAATCAGTTTGGAATCAGTGAAACATGCCCAGTGAAAGTTTAAATTCCATCAGTTATCAGTGGAAATAAAACAGGCTTTCCTGACCTGCAATCCACAAACATTTTGGACTAATCCTCATATCCCCTGATCATGTAGAACCAGACTGAGGAAGATGTATGACTAACTTCTTATAGTTGACTAATACAAGCCACGCTTTAAGAGAAAGAAATAATCTAAGCCACAATGTTTTTGTTTGCTTTCTGAAAACATCTTCAGATTATGAGAATGATTAAATTAGCAAATTTGTTACAGATGCAGGAAAACCTAATTTCCCATTTAGCCCCTCCAATTTTCTTTCTTTTCTCTTTTTAGGATCAATTCTTTTTTTATTATCTTTCAAAAGGATATAATTTAAAAAAGAGGGTTAGGGAAAAGAAAGGTCAAAGAAAAAGAAAAAACAAGGGTGCAAAAGGAAAGGAAAAGAAAAGAGAGAAAGGAAGAAAAAGAATAACTTTCAATTTTCTCCACTACACAGATATAAAATACATCAACCTCTTACTTGAAAAATAACAATAATACACAGTATTTCTAATATCATAAACAGTTTAAACTAAACCCCAAAATTATATTCGACTCTCCCTTATACAGTACATCTTTGACATCTCTAATTTTGAATAAATTGGTGGAACGATTGGTGGGGTTCAAATGGGAAGAAAAGGAAATATTCTTTTTTATATCAGATAATTGGTTGAGTTGTACAGTTGGGACTCCTACTGTGTCTATAAAGAGAACTTTACTAGCTCCCTGTTATGCAGCAAAATCATCAGTGCTGGAACAGCTGTACAGTTTTGGGACCTTTGTACCTATCCTCATGGATCCATAGAAGCAGAGATATAACTCATGTTTCACTCTTTTGTTAGTTCCATACACAGTTAAAGGAATAGTTTATATCACTTAATAAAGGATGACCTTAAGGATGAGTTTTGTTTTAATTCTTGCATGTTTTTTGGATTAATTGTTTTTACTATTGTTTGCCTACTATTTTGTCTAACATTTACATTGTTGTCTACTGCTCTGGATAGATTCTTTGAAGAGGAACAGTGCTAGTAATAATAACAACAACAATAATACTTAGATAGGAATTGGAACCTGAAGAAACACTTGATTCAAGCAATCATAAAAATTTTATAATAAAGTTAATTAGGTTGCACAAAGTAAAGTTTAATTCCATGGATGGATGCACACATCATGGTTTACTTCCCATTCAGAAATTTTTCAAGCATGGATGGATGCACACATCATGATTTACTTCCCATTCAGAAATTTTCCAATTCCAGTAATTTCTATGATATTATCAATCCACTGTATCTACTGCTTTCTATTTTATTTTCTTCAGTCTTTCGAAGCATAATTTTATTTTTTGGGTACATAGTGTGTTCAAAGTATGTGAGTTTCAGTTGGCTGGTCATCAGACTGCCTAATTTGTATAGGCAATTCAGCAGGTAAAGAAAAAGAAAGTTATGAGTCTTTTGAATACATTATTGATCTGTACATGTTATACATATGATACTTCTGAGCATAGTTTCATTATCAGTATCATTTTTTTTTCTCCTGCGATGGTGTATGACTAAACAAATAAAGTTATTTTCTATATGATTTTTACTTTCTGTAAATCAAATCTCTCTCTTGATCATTTGTGAGATGGGAAGAGCATCGCGTTCTAGATCAGTTCCTTAAATACAGTAACCTATATTTGTTCTTTGTCAAAGAATCTCCAAGTTCTTATATGGTAGATTGCTCAGGTTTACATGGTTGAAGGCTCAAATCTCCTCTCTCTGAAGGCTTCTGGGTTTTCATATCCTGACCCCATCTTCTGCTTGAGTAGAGGTCTGGCAGTTCCTGCTGCAACCAACTACCTTCCAGGTGACACCTTACCTGGTACCCAACCCAAGCCCAAAGTATGAGAGAGAGGATAGAAGATAGACATCTGCTATTTTCTTGGTGAATAAAAGGTCAACATCTTTTGGCCATTTACGGAAGAGGTGCAGATCAATCCTTCTTACCCCGCTTTGGGAACCAGCTCGATCTCACAAGAAAGAAACAAATCTAATTTTATTTTATTTTTTTTTAAAAGAAATAAAAACTAGAAAGTATTATGATTTTTTTACTAGGGATAATTCCAAAATGTATTAATAAAAATATAGTTTACTAAAATATATATTAACAACCCTGAAAATAAACTTAGCGCAACATTGGAAAAGAAATACATTACCAACAATATAAGACTGGGAACTTCAACTTGGAAAATATGAAGTAATGGCAATTCAACAGCACATACTCACAACCCAGGTTTACCAAATTTAAGCAAGAATAGCTTCTATATCTACCTTATATTATGCAGTAAGGCAGATATAAATATTTAAAGAATAGTTTTTAAGAGGAAAAAGAATTGACTAAAGGACTGAGAACAGAAATACAGGAACATTTTAAATGTTTATAAAATTGTATATTGTAGGAGTATAACAAACGGGAAGTTGGAAACTAAATATTTATTTATAATGTTTTAGAAGTCTTTCTTTTTTTCTTTGTGTCTTTAAATAACAAAACAGTGGAGATTTGGGCACTCAGATATTTTCTTCTATTGTTAAATAATTCAACTTACTTTTTTATCATTAATTTCCTTAGCACTTGAGCACTAACTGTACAACCATGTTAACTCATTTGTCCACTTACTGATACTGTATTATATTTCTGCATTAATTATTTTTATCACCTTTATTTTTATCTTTTATTCTTTTAAAAATGATTAATATGTTTTAAAAAGACAAAGGGCCTTTTTACTTTAAGTATAACAATGTAATATCAACATAAAATATAGAACTGCCCAGATCATATCATGCATCAGCTTACAAATTAATTTTGAAAGAAAAAATCCAAACAAAAATACCATATTCCAGACAGACCACAGGATGATGTGGGCCTGTGACAATGGAAAACTGTCTGCCTTAATCTCTTAAAAAAACAAGAGTGGTTTGAGATTATTATCAGATCACAAGAAGATGCTAAAAGAAAAAGATATATCATCCTGAACACAGCCTGAAGGATGACGAAAGGCTGAAATTATACCCAATTCTCCAAATGTTACAGAGTATAAAGCATCACAGAGAAGAGAGAAAACCCTAAAGCAAATTCCTGACATTGCAGTTTATCATTTGTGTATGACTTTCCAGTCAGTCCTGTCTTCTGGTGCCTGCCTTGATTAACCCCTGGAGGTTTTCTGAGCAAGATTTGGGAAGTGGTTTTTCCGTGCCACCTTCTTCCAATAGTTTTTTTTTCAATGCATTGTAACTTCAAATTGTCACTAAATGAGCTGTTCTAAGTCCAGGAGTATCTGTATAACAAACTGGCTCTTATCTCTGTACCTGAATAGAAATATGGAAGTTTCCTTGTTTACTTCCCTACGTTTCTCCAGCTACATCTTTGTGAAGGGTAAAATAGATTGGTCTGAAGAAAGCAAAGCCACACTATTGTGAGGCAAGCCCTGTCCCCTTTGTAGGTACATTATGATGTCACATGCACATCTCAAAGGGAAAGATCTTGCAACATAATGCTGCTTTCATCATCCTGAAATGAGCCTGGAGATATCCATATTCAAATTTTAATTGGAGGCTGATGGGAACATGAAAATCTCCACTCTTTTCCAACCTTGGTTCATGAACAATTCTGGAGTTCTGTCCATCAGAGATAAATCAAAGAGAGATTTTCTCTCTCTAGGAATGGCAGAGGCTGGAGAAACTCCATGCATCACAAAGCCATCTCTCATTAATAGAGGTGTGTACTGTTTATCTAAGCCTGCAGGCTGGCAATCAGAACCAGAGGGCCTTCTGGTTCCCAAGTCTTGGCATAGGTTAGATGTCTTTGGCATCTATTGCATATATTTTGCTGTTGGTTTTTTGGATTTCTGTCTTATTTCTTTTACTGTCTTCTTTACCTTGTTGGTTTGGAGTGAGGTGACACTGAACTGGAATTAGTCAATCAGTCAATAAATTCACAACAACCTACAAAGAGAAAGGGATGTATTTCCCAGTTTAAAGGCAGAACCTACTGTCACCCCTCCCTTCTTTAATCAGTTTGCCAAGAGAGGGAGGAGGATCACAATGTCACCTTGCTGCATTCCCAGAATAGTAGCAACGTTTGACCTTTGAGCACCAATTTCCTTAATGTAAGAATAACGTTGATTTAAGTTTATGAGCTAAAAGGATATGAGTTACTATACTGTAATGTTGGAAGGAAAAATCTTCATCAGGTTCCAGTCCAAGCCAGGAATAAACAAAATGGAGACTGCTTTAGAAAGAAGGTTGCAGTTTATTGAAGAGGAGAGCCAGACAGAAAGATGGCTCTGGGAAAAACTGACCACATGTAGCTGGGAGTGGTGGGTTTTTATATCTTCTTGAGCTTTTGTTTGGAGTTTTTCCTGTTTGAGATTTTGTATTTCCTGTGTCATGTACTTTGACTTGAGTCTGAGTATGCCCTTTTTGGAATCGGTGGATTAATCCTATTATGTTTCCTGTCCTTGGAATTTGGGTGGGGGTATGTAGATCTTTCTGAAAGGATTATTGAATTTGCATTTCTAAAAGGTGGCCTCTGCCTAGAGGCTGGGGCTGATTTCTGGGGGCTGGTTTCTGTCTTTTTAAAAAGATCTTCTCCATTATTCCTTTGGGGAAATATATTCTGCCTTTTTAATATTTCTTTCTCTGGATTCTTCCCACAGTACGTTCAAGTGAGATTTGTTCCAAATACATTCTTCTAATATTTCCATTAGGAAATGTTACCTATAGACATAACTGGATTGTTCCTCTGGGAGTTTTTTTTTAAAATGTCATCTGAGCACCCCTGGGGTTCCTTCAAGACCTTCTCAGATGTCCAGGAAATAAAAAATATTTGCCTGATATTAAAGATATCTGCAAAAATAAAACAATCGCTCTTCTCATGTTTTGTTAAAATATACTGCTCACAAAAATAAAGGGAACGCAAACCCCTTCAGTTCCATGGTAAAATGTTCCCTTTATTTTTGTGAGCAGTATATATTGTTCTGTTCATGAAAATATGTTAATGTCTAATGAGCTTAATATTGGTATTTTTTACATGATACAATAAATAAATATTCCATGAATATGTTAGTATTAACTTTTAATATGGTAGATATTGAGAAATATAATCCATACAAACAAAAGCTCTTTTGGGGTCCTCCACATCCCTGCCCCCCCCCCCAGGTTGATTGACCCATCTCTCTTGACCTTTTGGGAGTCTCTTAAAATCTGGTTGTGCCAACAGGCTTGGGGATCTCAAGGGGACAATACTTTGATTAGGTGGCTCCATGGTTTGAAATATGATGCTGTCTCTTAGCCCCCTAAAATATTATATGTTTTTTGTATTTTTTTGAACGTTTCTGAAATTGTTTTGTTGTTTTGTCACGCTATGTGCAATGTGTGGCCATATAAATAAGATCAACCCATCAATTTATGAGCTGCTTTTTCGGGTGAATTGTAATGCATTGAAGCAACCTGCTCCCATTTTGCTCCTTTCCCACGCCCTATCCCAATTGTGCTATAAGTAATGGGAGAGCGCCCGGTTGAGGAAATCTGGACTCCCTGGGATTTGCCCACGGCTTCCTCTTTCCCGATAAATCTCTTCTCGAAACACCGGGAAGAAAAACGAGATTGAGATCTTTCAGCAACCCCTTCGGGCTGAGCTGAAGCCAGGTGAGGAAAGACAGACGCGATCGCCCGCGATCTCCCGCGATCTCCTCCCCTCCGCAAAGCGAGCTCTGCGGTCAGGCTGAGGTGAAGCCCAAACGCGGACCGGGAGCGGAGGCGGAGCGCTTCAAAAAGGGGCTGCGGGCGAGGAGAGCAAAGAAGGGGAGCGCCAGGGGCACGAGGGGCCGGAAAGAAGGCGGAGGCGAGAAAAAGGCGAGAGCGGCACAGACGCGGCACAAAGCGCGCCGGGGAAAGAGCGAGAGCGTCTACCCGGACCATGGGCGCCTTCGTCCTCAGCGCAAGCTGGCTGGGCTTTCTCCTGCTGCTGCTGCTCCTCCTGTTGCTGGTGACCTCGCTCAGCGGGAGGACCCGGTGAGTCTCTGGCGGGATCCATACCGCGGGGGTCCAGGGGAGGGCCGGAACCGGGGGGGGGACTTGGACCCGCTGCCGACGAGGTGGAGGAAGCGGCCACCTAAAGCCACTCCAGAGCACAGAAATAAGTGTGGGAAATCACCAGTGAATGGGAACTTCCATCCCTTACAGGTGAGGTTAGGTGCGAAGGTTAGAGACCTACACTTCACGATGTTTGGAATGAGTGGGAAGTGTAATGGAAGGCAAGAGCCTTGCGGGAAGGTATGACGAGGGAGTAATTTGAATTATAAGGTGGAGAAACAGGATCAGGTAAAGTTTTTCTCCATCATCAGACCGGGAATCCCAGATCATCCAATCTTACTGATGGGAAAGTCAATGCTAGGCAACAAAATATACTGCTCAAAATAATAAAGGGGACACAGCAGTGTAGGATGTCTTATGTTTGTCTTATGTTCCCTTTATTTTTGTGAGCAGTATACAATACCAGTACTTCTTCTGATCGCTAAGTGCGTGATTAATCAGTGGAGTTCTCAGAACAGCATTGAGATGGCCTCAGTTGATCTCAAAATAGCTAAGGCTGAGTCTGGTTAGCAGTTGGGTGGAAAAATCACTTGGAAATACCAGGGCTTTTGGCCCAGGTAGGAAATCTCAAAAACATCCTAGATGAAACAATGGCAAAGTAGCCTTGACGTAGCCATGCACTTTTTACACATACAATCATGTTTAACTGTAGTTTATAGAATAAATCACAATTGGATAAACTCACACAAATGATAAACTATTATGTCATGAGTTAAAAATGATGCCAACTGGGTTCCTGCAAAATGCTAAAATATAAAAAGGCAATAGCACTGTAGGTCAGCTGGGTTGTGTGAAACCAGCTAATAAATGAGAGGTCTTTTTAATAAGAATATTAGATGATTTTTAAAAAATAATACTGATTTTGATTGCATTGTTTCCGGAAACAGAATCTAAGCCCATCTGCTTTAAATAGGAACTGAAGGGTGTGTCTGTAAGAGGGAACTTATGTTTGACAGATTCCTGGGATTTCCCAGGATGGTGGACTTAGATAAGGCTTTGGGATAATCTGTTTATGCAACCTCTTTGTTCACATAGCATGTACCTTTTACGCAGGTCTCAAATCTCACCTGGTATGTTTGGGTGTGTGTTGAGAAGAGAGCTAGATTATCTGACAACAAAATATTCTATTTTATGTTGGAGTCCCCAAGTCTGCCCACAGTATTTTCCTTGGCATCCACCAGAGTTTCTACATTTCTTGATTGGTGGCAGTGGTATTACAGTACTTACTGTTGTTCCAATAGCATAATTTTCTAGTTTGGAAAATCAAGTGCCAATTTGTGATTCTATTTTTATGTCTAAGAATGTCTGTGGTTCTTAAGTGAGCAATAGATTCACATTGTCATATGAAAATGCCACTCACAACTTCTTTTGAAAAGCCTGGTTTGTACAACCTCAAAAGATTTAACTTAAGCCAGGTAAGCCATGGCTGCTATATTAGTATAGCATGTTAAGCTTGTTTGATATTAATCATGGGAGGAATTTGTGCTTTAGCAGGTTATGCAAGCTACATTTATTTGGTGAATTTGGAATACAGTATGTTGTATGGATCCAAAAATGGTTAATTCAAAAGCATCTACAGCTGGTACAGAACGCAGCTCCATAGGCAGTTATGTGCACTCTTCAATCAGTACATGCTCTATGAGCTGCTGGTTTTAAACTGTGAAGCCCTTCATGGCATGGGGCAGGGGGTTTTAGGAGCCACCTCTTCCCCGTATCTACCTGTCCCATTAGCATCCCATCATTTGGAAGGCACCCTATCCCCACATCTCCAACCCCCCTCACAATGCCATTTCATAAATATTTATTTATTTATTTCCATTTATTTATTTTTATTTTTATTTTTATTTATTTATTTATTTATTTATTTATTTATTTATTTATTTATATCTTGCCTTTATCGTTTTTACAAACAATTTAAGTCAGTGAACATATCCAACATGCCTTCCTACTCCTATTTTCCCCACAACAGCAATTCCATGAGGCGGATTGGGCTGAGAGAGACTGACTGGCTCAAAGCTACCCAGCTGTCTAAGACAGGACTTGAACTCACAATCTCCTACTTTTTAGCATGGTTTCTTAACTACTAGTCCAATCTAGCTCTATTGTTATCGAACTCATCTTGTTGGTTTGTAACTAGAATTTTTCTCCAATTTTGATCGATTTCAGATTTACCCATTATCCAAATGTCACATCTAACCTGGATAAAGTGTACTTCTGAACAATATTTTCTTCCATTAATATACAGATACAGTTTTCATATGCACGTACTTAATGTATGTATGTATGAAAATGCCTAGTAGAACTGAAGACCTGAAAAGTCCTTTCCTTCAACTTATTCCTTGAAAGCATGGATCTTGACTTGTTCAGACACATCTATTTTCTGCAATCTATTCAGAATATAAAATAGAAAAGCAATAAGATATCTACTATTTATGATTTTTTAAAAACACGTAATAATTTGATTTTATAATAGAACATTTGATTTTATAATAGAACATTATATATAAAACTTAGGTTCTAAGAATATCTCCAAGGAATTAGGCAGTGTCCCTTCAGTGGTGAAGGGAGTGCTGATCTTTTCAAAACTAGATGCATATGTTGTGCATACATGTGTGCGTGTGTGCGCACAAAAAAATAGCAAAATTTCTGGAAGCTGACAGCAACATCTGGAAGACCAGATGGCATTCCATATCATAAAAAGTTTATTTCTTAATATTATTAATTTTATTAATATTTTGAAACACTATTCCCCTCTACTATATGAGTGGTTTTACACATCCTTTTAAGCTGCATTGTGGTTTGTTATGATATAGGTTGCCATTTGTGAAACTCACCATACAAATTCTGAATTAAAATCATGGCTTAGTGCAGTGTGCAAACCATACCAATGTATATTGGAGCTGTTTATAATTAAACCATAAAAACAAAATATAGCAAAAAAAATCAGCTTAAACAAAATTGGTAAGAAAGAAAGGTTAAAATAAAACAAAGGGACTTTCTAAAATAGTTAATGACTATAACCATAACAGAACAGTTTTAGCAGCTGCTTAAAAGACTTCTTAGGAAAATTAGTTATATATATAAAGATATGTTTATACCTCTTGACAGCTATTTATTTTGATAAAATGTATGCACTGATTCTTTCCAACCCAACAGAATGTTGGAAATTAAGTATGTTGGAAAGTAATTTTATATAGAGGCTCCAAGTTCTGTCAATCTGCTTGCCTGTATAAGTCTCTGGAAACTGTGCAGAATGGGACCTCATTCAACGTGTATAAGAGCAGCTCTCAAAAGAAAAACCAAGATAAAAAACAGATGGACTCCTGCTAGGATCTGGTAAGGAAAAAAAAATCCAGAAAAAGTCAGCCAATACACACAGAACACTGCCAATTCCTCCATTCTAAACTGTCCTCCCTCCTGGTCGTTTGATCCAGAGCAAAGAATATTTATCTAGTAGACACCTACAGACAAACACAGACAAAAGAGCAAAAGCATGCTCATAACACAAGCACCCACAAAAATGTGACATATTATTTTATTAAAATGGAAAGTTCACACAGATGCCTCTTTATAGCCAAATCCAAAAGTCATGCTCTATTTCAGTGCTTCTCAAACTTGACTACTTTAAGATATTTGGATCTTGGGGAATTGCTAAGGTTTGAGAAACACTATCCCTATGCTTTCCCTACTTGTATTTTAAAAGTAATTGATGCATTTAGCCCATGGATGAGAATATAGCAACCCCCATTTCTGAGTTCCCTGGACTCACAACTGCTAACAATTTGTATGATTGCTTAAAAAAATGAAGTATAAGACCTAAAATAGACTTAAAATATTTTGAAAAGCAAACTTTTCAAACTTCACTCAAACTTCTAGAGAACCACACTTTCTAATCATGATCTCATGGGTATGTACAACAGAGTTTATAGTTCGGACTGCAACCATCCCAAACCATAGCCTGGACTCACTATGTAAATACAAGAGAGCACTCCTCCACCCCCCCAATGCATTTGAGCCTTATCTAGTCTTTCTGAGGCAAAAACTGCCAGTATGGGAATATTCTTGTATTAATGGCAAAGAACAATAAGGTAACTAGTTTGAACTCTATTCATGTGGGTCTGGTTCACATGTGACACACCCTGATCTTCTGTTTCATATCTCCGCCTCTGCAGTGTTAAATCATCTGACTACCAAAATGGTCTCCATCAAACTCTGTTGAGTTTTGCACAATTTTGGCAAGCCTTTGTTAAATTAAGAATGGCTGGGTTCAACAACTCTTAATCTCTGGTATTATATTCTTTGGAAAAATTGCTCTTCTACCACTATGTCATTGTTTCAGTTTTCTATTGATTATTTTGACCCAACATATCTAAAATTACTCATTCCATGCATGTTTCTTTTTAAAAAGCCAGCAATTGTATGTGTATATATGAATGGTTTAATGCTGTGATTATATTTTTTAAACTTACATTTTGTATGTTCCAATGTTAGAGCTATTGTTTAGTAAGAGAAAACTGGGAAAATGTCCCTTTTAGTTTTTAAAAATTCTATCATATTTCAAATTAAAAGAAAGAAGCTATCTTTACATACTGAGTGACATTAAGCACTATCCAAGTCTTTAGAAATGGGGGTGGATTTTATACTGAATAAATTCTCTATTAACTCGGAGGGGGAGCTATGTGGTTTTCTATAATTGCATTGTAGTGCAATATTCTTCATGTTTATTCAAAGTAAGTTCTGTTGCTTAAAAGTTGACTTACTTCAACCTATAAGATTCAAGATTTATGTGCAAGTTTTTCTAGGACTAATTAGTTGTAAATTACTTTGGCTACCTATATACATTTTTAATTATATAAGAAAGAACGGATAGGGAAAACATTTACAGAATTTCAGCCCATATTATTCCATGTCTTGAAGGAAGTAACTGTAAACAAACAAGGTAAAACCAAAAGGATACATTAATGCTCCCAACCTTTCTTGAATTGGGTATATGCCTTCTTTTACAAATGCCAAGTATTTATTTGAAAAGCTGCCAGATGATATGATCTGCTTAGTGGTACCCTCTGTGCAGATAGAAAGTGTATTTCAATTGGAGTACCACATACATCCTGTAAATAAATAAACAGAAATAAAGAATGAAGAGGAAACAGCAGCAGCAACCTTAAACTGTCTGCTGGCTCCTGATCAAGGTGACCCCAGTCTACGCTGCAGTTGGATGTATTGCATTTCCATCCTAATATTGGATGGTTTATGTCTTCCTCAATCTTGGGTCCTCTACAGAGGCCTGAGAGTTCGAAGGTTCTGCACAGGATCTTAGCAGTTCCTAGCAATGCAGTCTTCTGGATAGTTGTTGTTCTTGGGACCTGTTGGAGCGGAGGAGGAGGAGGAGGAGGAGGAGGAGGAGGAGGAGGAGGAGAAAAGAAATCTATATAAAATGCAGCATCATATCAGAATTTATGTCTTATATCTAAAGTAGGAAATCTGCTTTGAAAGGATCAGTTCAAGGGTATATATATGGCATCCCTAGATCACATTAACTATGCACCAACTGCCTGCCAATGTGAGAATTTGCATTTTTAGAATGATTATTTTAACATTTTTATGTTCCTGCAATAAAGGACATTAAATTTAACATTTAATCATTTTTCTTCTAGTCTGTTTTTGATTCCTCCTAAGTGCTTTTGATGCCCTAAGCCAGTGTCTACTTAGTCTTAACCTAAAGCTGGCCCTGGGGAAGACATATTATATTAATGTCCAGGATGCCATTTCACACATGTCTCTCTTGTCACTAACTGGCTCACTTCTTCCCCTGACAATACATTTTAAAGTTTATTTTTTAATGAAGTGGGAAGACTTGGAAAGAGGGTACACTGCGGAGCAAAGTTCTAGCCTATAAATCTTACATTTATTTCCAACAATCCTATTAGGTCTACATAGGCCTCCCCAGAGCACAGTTAGGAAATGAAAGCGGTGGATTTGATAAATATATTAAGTGAAGGGGATTAAATAGTATAATGGGCTGGCAAAGAACATCCTAATAGATTAAGGAAATTCACCAGTTGGCATGCTACTGAATAGAAGTCACATTGTACCTAGCACTTATTTGTGACTCACCCAGCCTCCTGCATTATGATCAATTCCGGAGTCAGAAGTTTTAACAAGCTTCCCCTTGTTAAAAAGTTTCAAGCCTCACTAAGGTGCGTACCTAAACAGGATCTTGGATCACCACACTGTCTTTTTTAAAAGCAGAATACTGTGCTTCTTTATGGCTTCACAGCTGCCATACTAGTAAGCCAGACGCCAGACTCAACAACACCATGAGGATTATAAGCAGATGTATTAAAACCACTTGCTGGTTCTTGTTCTGAGCCTTATAGCACCGCCAGCTTTATGAAGGCAAAATGCACTAATGAGAGAATACAAAAAAATTATGAACAACTCACTCCTACCGGTGCATAAGGCTCAAATCCAGGAAGCCCCCACTGGCACTTGCAGAAGATCTGCTCAATAAGTTTAACATTGATTCCCAATGGAAAGCCAAATGGGTCGTTGAGCATCCTGATATAGGAAGACATATAAATGACTCAGAGCCAGGCTTTGAACTACCATGCCAGCAGTGGACAATCCTGAACAGGATTCGCACCTCACAAGCGTCTGCTGGGATAAATGCATAAATGGGACATAGCATCCTCCCCTCAGTGTGACTGTGGGGTCCCATGTCAAAATGTAGATCACATAGTGACTGGCTGTCAGCTGAGGTTATATACTAGGCCAGTATCTGATTTTTTTTTTTCATATAAACAATGCTGCGCTTCAATGGTTAGATGGCCTAGATGGCATGTCAAACTCGCGACGTCACGTGACTGTATCAGAGCTTTTTCTCCATTGTCGGCAATGGGGTGGGCGCGGTTTTGGGATGATGCGTCTGGCCTGCGGGCCGGCAGTTTGACACTCCTGGCCTAGACATTGGTATTTGGACATAGATCATAACATTTATGTTTTATTAATTGAAATGAAATGTTAACATATATTGCAAGTCCATCTGGGATATGCATACACTAAATAAATGGCAAGTTATTTTCAAGAAAAAATAGAAATTAATTATGTAATTTACATATTTATCATTTGGCTACTTTCATCTTTCATGGATTATTATAATATTGGAAACAATACTTAAATGTAATTTTTAAAATAATTTTAAAATTATACATCAGTGTATACACAAAATGTTGACAGTGAAATAAATAAATAAAAATGTTCTAAGCTTCTTTTCCCGAGGGTGTGTATTTGATGAAGGAGGGATGGTTAATGCTCCACTGAGAGCAAACTACAAAAGTTTAGTTTGTTGGTGTCTTTAGCAAACATTGTACTAGAGTTCTCTATCTTATAAACTGGAAAGCCCTTCCTTCTTTCTGTCCTTGTGGAAATAGGAAACACCTTTTGTAATTTATTACCGTCTGGGCTGAAATCTAGAGGAAGGCAGAATGGCAGCGCAACCAAAATAACTTTCTCTATTTTTAGAATCAAACAGCCCATGGTTTATATTAGTTAAACTGCTGATAGCCCATAGTTTATATGAATTAATTTGTTGGTTAGCAACTAATCTCTATGTGATCTTTTGGGCTAAATAAAAACATTTTACTACTAAGAAATACATTAAATTGAATTTATTCAGCAAATCTCTAGAAACTAAAACTAGGAAAACATTGAATTGTGATTGCTTCATCCTTTTCATTCTTGGTCAGAAAAACAGCTGTAACTTTATAAAAACAGTGATGCGGTTTCACCCATACCTGTAAATCTATTTTCTTTCTTCTCCATGGATTGTTCTATATTTCAAGTATGATAGTTGTATGTTAACAGATTGCTTGAAAAATACGAGATCTGTATCTGAGGCTGAACTTTTTCTCAAAGGAGGACCCATGTTGTACGTGGGTGGGTGTTTCACCATATAGGAGGAAGTTCCACCTAAAGTAAGGATTTGATGTAGAAAAAGAATAGATTAAAATGCTTTTCATTCGATGTATTAACTATATTTTATTTTAGCATTTTTACTGGATGAAAGTGGCTCAGAACTCATGGAGGAAATAATAACATGAGCATAGATTCAGCATTGAGTTCGTTCTGAATTTGGTCGTATACAATATGGTGAAGGAAAGAAATAGCATAAAACTGGCAAGGGAGGATTTTGCAGAGCTTGAAAATTCTGCTTTGGGATTAGGATATGCCTAGTGTTACAGAAGAATATGAGTAGATTAGTATAAATGAGAGAATCAAATTCGCAATTAAAGAATAGCCTACTGACTTATTCAATAGAAGCTGTTTGTCTGAGCTTGAAAAGTGACTTCAGACCTGGTTAGTACATAGGCGGGAAACTGCTAGGAAACTGCATTTCCTAGCAGTTTCCCGCCTATGTTGGCTAAAATTGAAAAACATTGAAGAAGGCGGCACTGGCAAGTCACTTTTGTATTGCTATCAAGAAAGCTACAGGTAGTTCTTGACTTACAATTGTTCATTTAGCAACCATTCAAAGTTACAATAGCACTGAAAAAAGTGATTTACAGCTGGTCCTTGCACTTACAACCATCACAGCATCTCCACAGTCACATGATCAAAATTTACAATGGTTGCAAGCATCCTAGGGTCATGTGATAGGCATTGTCTTGTCCCAGTCTACACATGCACACACAAGCGGGGTTCAACATTTTTATTTTGCACCATTAAGCCCCTTTGTCATTCCCCAGGTTCCACTGCAAGTGCAGTCCTTCAGTGATCCATTTCCAGCCACTCATAGTTCACTTAATTTTACAACACAAAAAACCCAAGTATCCATGGGCAGAACCAAATTCCAGCAAAGGTGATGAAATCCAGGCACACCGAAGTCAATGGGAAATCCAGGAAGTTAAGGCATGGAAAAATCCAAACAAAGTAATGGAATCAAGGCACGGAAAATCGAAACGAAGGCAATAAAGTCAAGAGCACACACAAGCAAAGTCCAAGCAAAGGCAATAGAGTCAAGGCATGGAAAATCCAAATGAAAACAATGAAGTCAAAGCACAGAAAGTCCAAACACAGGCAAAGTGGTCAAGAGCACACACAAATGACGGAATATGAATGGTTTTTTTCTGACAACCACCCAGTTCCATACCCTGAGATAAATAGGAGGGGCGAGGCTGCCTCCTTGCGAGTAGCCTTGCTGACCTCCATTGCACTTCCCTGCACTCAGCTCTGCACGCCCTGGAATCAGGTGAACGTGGCAACTCCTCCTATTCTGTGCTGCCTTCTACTGCAGCTGTTCTTCCTCCCTGTGCAAGTAGCTGATTGCCAGCTCTGACCGTCTGCAGTTGTGCTCCCTCTCCAGATGGCCCAGCCAGCTGTTCATCCAGCTGCTCCTTCTCAGATTCTCCCAGCGGTTCCTGCACCATTTCGCCTTGTCCCTCTGGTTCCCCCTGGTGCTCACCAGAATCGGTTCTTTCTCAGTGAACGTCGGAGGGAACCATTACAGCCTTTTGTGACCTTCTCAGCTGGCTTCTGACAAGCAAAGTCAATTGGGGAAGCCAGATTCACTTAATCACTGCAGTGACTTCCACGGCAAAACATGTTATAAAATCAGGCATGACTTACTTAACAACCACCTTGCTTAAAAAGGGAAATTCAGGTCCCAATTGTGATCCTAAATCGAGGACTTCATATCCATGAAGTGGGTGTAAGCTGAATTCATCTCAAGGGAAACTCTACTTATCTCCCAGTAATAGGAATAGATTAGGAACAAATAGTTATATTTCATTCCAATAGCCAAACTGATATAAAATGACAGTATAAAGTGACTGTTGGTCCTTAATGCTTAATAGCAGATATTCAAAGTGGAAGACATCAAATGCTTACAGTTAAAGTTGCCATTAATTTTGGCTAAATGTCTTGTTGTGCTTTCAGTTCAATCAGTTGAAATATAATCCTCTCCCACACTTAATCTGCAATTAAATAGGACCAATGCTATGACTTTATATGCCAATACACAGCTTTCATTTCTTTCATGAATGAAGCATCTCAAGTTGTTCTCCATATGTTTTTCCCTATACTAGGAAAAACTACATCTGTTAGACTTCTGCCTATAGTGAAATGTTCACCAACCCCCGTAAGCCAGAACTTCAACAAATCAAAAACTGTGCTGAACCAAATTAAGTCTGGAGAGATTTATTTAGGAATTCCTTCATTTTGATTCTTCAATTCAGGATTGCGGCGTTTGTTTGGTACTGAGGACTATGTTAAATATGTACAAACTTTTTCTGATTTATAATGTGCTTTCAATTAATTTCAGACATCTGCATCCGATTAAATTAATGTTCATACTGGCAAGTTGCAACAGTTAAACATGGCACAATTACTCTGGGAAATCCATCTGCTAACCACAAACATGAAACATTTTGACAGGGGTTTTTANGTTTGTTTGGTACTGAGGACTATGTTAAATATGTACAAACTTTTTCTGATTTATAATGTGCTTTCAATTAATTTCAGACATCTGCATCCGATTAAATTAATGTTCATACTGGCAAGTTGCAACAGTTAAACATGGCACAATTACTCTGGGAAATCCATCTGCTAACCACAAACATGAAACATTTTGACAGGGGTTTTTAAATTGTGATACGTTTATCTAAAGTATAATTTATCTTAATAAGGCTCTGTCTTCTCAATATGGAGGGTAGTTATCTAAGCCAATAATTCACCCCTTAAACAGTTTTTAAAATTTAATTTTCTCTCTAAATTTCTGCCATATGATGCCAATTATCTCTACCATAATGAGGATGGTAAACTTCACCAAGTTTAGCATTAGAAGCAAATCACTTTGCAGTCTTAGCTATTCTTATTTCCCATGTCTATCATAATTAATTTGCTTTGCCCTGATGATCCTCAGTATATCTTGGAAGGATTTTGGATATTTTCCATGAAAGATTGCTGATGATAGGAACATAGGAAGCTGCCTTGGACTGGTCTATCCCAATCTTCTCCAATTTTGGTATAGGCAAATTTGTGGATTTCAATTTCTACAATTCTCTATAATGGCTATTCTGAGAGTTGACATCCACATATGTCCAGACTGCCACCATAAGGGGAAGACTGATATAAATTAACTGCTTTATCTAGCCCAATGCTAGATTTCAGAAGAAATCTACCTCAGGAAGAAGTCTTTCTCAGCCCTTCTGAGTCTTCTATTAGCTTGCTATAAAGCTGTTAGGATTGAACCTGGAATCTTCAGCAGAGAATGCTGGATGATGGAAGAATGTCTCTTCCACAAATCATTGTCATGTGTAACTGCAGCAAACAATCTGCTTTCTTTTGGAGAGCCTAACCTCATTTTGTATTTAAAATTGAAATTCTCTATTTAATAAAGGCCAGTCCAGCTGAGGTTCAGTATGGATCTTTCAAAGCCTTGAATACCACCTTTCTGATATGGTCTGCTTGGTGCACAAAGGATACTCTGCCTGCTCTGTTCTACATGCTTTTGTTATGTAGTTAGTCCTCAACTTATAACATAGTTTTGCCCAAAACCTCTGTTGCTAAGTGACACAGTCGTTAAGTGAGTTTTGCCCTATTTTATGACCTTTCTTGCCAGAACTGTTAAGTGAATCACTCCAGTTTAACATGGTTGTTAAATGAATCTAGCTTCCTCATTACTTATGGATATCAGAAGGTCACAAAAGATGGTCACATGACTGCGGGACACAGCAGCCGTTGCAAATACGAGCCAGTTGCCAGGCATCTGAATTTTGAACATGTGATCATGGGGATGCTGCAGTATTGTAAATGTGAAAAATGGTCATAAGTCACTTTTTTCAGTGATGTTATAACTACGAATGGTCAATAAATAAAAGGTTCTAAGTAAAAGACTACCTATATGCAATTTAGATTAATTTCAGTCCCGCTAACTAATTAGACTTTTGGAACTCCATGTACAAGGAAGCCTACCTAGTTAGAATAGTCCTTTTTTTTTTTAAATAAGGCTGCCCAAAGCTTCACCCTCCTTTCTTATTTAGCCAAACACCTGGGCTACAGATTCTTCAGTTGGCTGTTTTACAGATATCTCTGTCACAGCAGTTGTTTTGCAAGGATGGCAATTGACACGGAGAAACAAGACAGTGGAAACTTTTATGCTTTTTACTATATACAATGACATTATTTACAGTAGTGTTTGCAACAGGTATGTACAACACAGTACTGGTATTCAGCCAGTGTCAGGTTTCCTCCTAAGTCTCCCTCCCAGGGACTATCCCCCTCTAGCTCTCCTGCTTCCTCTTCCTTTCTCTGAGTCCCTTTTTAAGAAGAGACTGGACAACCATTTGTCTGAAATGGTATAGGGTTTCCTGCCTGAGCAGGGGGCAGTGGTGTAGCGTGGGTTGTCAGCACCCGGGGCAAGTAATTTGCGCCCCCCTTCACAGTGGGCGGCGTTGGCGACCCGGCGGCTCGGATCGGATTCGCACAGCCAGCACTGCAGAGAGAGTGAGTGAGCCAGGCAGGGGCAGAGAGCTGCGAGTGCGAGTGCGCCCCCCCAGATGTTGCGCCCGGTGCGGCCGGCCCCCCCTGCACCCCCCACGCTACGCCTCTGGCAGGGGGAAGACCTTCAAGGTCCCTTCCAACTCTGTTACTCTGTTAGTCTCCTTCCCCAGTTTCTGGCCTTGACATGGCTTGACCTCTTCCTGGAACTTCAGCTAAACATCTCCTGCTTGTCCATTGGGAGAAGAACCTTCTCAGAGTCTTCTACGCAGTCTTTCTCTGAGACCAGAGCTTATCTACTGACATCTACCCCCTTGGCTCTTTGGTGGAGCCACAGTCTATGGCCAGATGGATCCCTCCTTCCTATTCTTGGCGTTGGGTGGAGCTCTTATCCTTTTGAGTCTTTACTTTCCCTCTTCCAGGAAAGCTAGCCCTGTACTTTTCTTCTCCTCACCAGGATGCCTATGGAGATTCTCCGTCATCCAGGTCATAGTTATCCCAAAGATGCTTCTTCATGAGGCAACTGGACTTCCTTGTTTTTCTTTGAAGATGTTTTGCTTCTCATCCAAGAAGCTTTCAGAGCTGAAGAAGTTTCTTGGATGAGAAGCGAAACGTCCTCAAAGAAAAACAAGAAAGCCCAGTTGTCTCGTGAAAAAGCATCTTTGACATTCCTGAGCAGGAGTTAACAACTACTGCCATAGTGGCGCAGTGGTTAGAATGCAGTATTGCAGGCTAATTCTGCCAGCTGCCAGCAGTTTGATTCCCACCGGCTCAAGGTTGACTCAGCCGTCCATCCTTATGAGGTCAGTAAAATAAGGACCCAGATTGTTGGGGCAATGTGCTGACTCTGCAAACTGCTAACAGAGGGCTGTAAAGCACTGTGAAGTGGTATATAAGTCTAAGAGCTATTGCTATTGCTACTGCAACTGCAGACTTAATTCTTCTCTCCAGACTTTCTCTCTAGCTTCTCTGTTCCCTCTGTGCACAATTTTTCTCTCTCTTCTCTTCTTCTTTCCTCTCCTCTCTCTCTCCAATTTTAGGTTAGACTAGCAGCATAACAATTGAAGAGGTGGAACCCCCAGGGCTCTGGTGCTGCATACCACTGCATCAGGCTGGACTAATGGGTCTCAACATCTGCCCCAAAGAGCCCTGGATTGCAGACAATTGTGCTTCTTTTGCCACGAGCTCAGTGTAGAGTCAGAGTCACATTGTAGCTTTCAGCTTTTGTATTATTTAACTTCATCTAAGAATGCAAGACAAAGTATTTTATGAAACAATGGGGCATGATTAAACAGTAACGTGGTTAATTATCTATCTTGATATGGTTTCCAGGCGGAACGATGAACCTCCACTTGATAAAGGTCACATTCCTTGGCTTGGGCATGCACTGGCATTTGGTAAAGATGCTGCCAAGTTCCTGTCTGAGATGAAAGAGAAGCATGGCGATATTTTCACGGTGAGTATTTATAGTACTTACATATTCTTCAGGGTGCCAAAACTCATCTCCTGCAGGATACAGTGTTAATAGGCCTTCATTGAATGCTGCCTTGAAAATCTTGTAAACTGCCTGGAGTCCTTACATAAAGGTAGGGTATAAATCTAATAAAGGATTTAAATAAATAAAGGTGCAGTGCTTCTTTGGTGGACTTTTACACAGCACTCGGATGATGTCACTTTTCACTTGCAAGCCATCTGAGTTTTCCCATTGGTGCTTCCATCTTCTTTTTCCACTGAAAATCTAAAACAGACATGTCAAACCCGTGACGTCGCGTAGCGTATCGGAGCTTTTTCGCCATTGCAGGCAATGGGATGGGCGTGGTTTCCCGATGACGCGTCCAGCCCGTGGGCTGGCAGTTTGACACCCCTGATCTAAAAGGAGAAAAAGGCAGCATAGTTGTGTTACTGCTAGTACTGTTCCCATCTATCTAAATGTGTTAAGATGGTCAAGGGTCATAGCCATTAGCCAGGGAAAGGAATTATTAGCAAATAGGGATAGTAAATGTGTTTAGCACTTGCTCACCCTTGTAAGTTAGGGAGTCAGATGAAGCAGATGAAATGCTGTAAAGATCTCAAATCTACTGTTCTCCCACAATGCTTAGGTAATAGTCAAGCCCTTTATGCTGCCATTTCACTCCAAACACTTAATAATATATCAGCTTTTGGACTGAAGCATCTGCTAGCATTTTATGGGAATCATTTTGCCACCAAATGTGAAGAGGCAAGATAAATCAAGGAATTAACTGAAGGGCAAAAAAAGGACAACTGCATTCCTCTTATATTTTAAAAATCATCATCTCTAGATGATGACCTGCTAATCTTCACTGAAAGAGGATGTCTATACAAAAGGAAAGTTGTTTTGATTTTAGGTAATCAAACACTCTTATTTAATGGCAGATGAAACCAGGAAGTTTTCAAAAAGAAGAGTTCCTTAAATGACCCATTTATTTATGTATTTGCATAATTTCTAAACTTCCCCTGCATCAAAAAAAAAATAAAAAAATTCCAGGGCAGTTTACCCAAAATTGAGAATACAATTCCAATGGAAGAGAACACAGTTTTTCAGTCATCTTCCAAAGTAAAAGCACAATATAGCCAGCCTATTCCCATATGCAGGTGGTTGCGATGATATCAGAATGACGAAGTATAAGATATAATGCCATTGCAAGTTCCACCCCTTTTATATCATGTTAAAGAGCAGAATTTGGACCGGGGGCCATGCTTTGTTGCTTGCCTTCCTTGCTCTCTTTCTATGGATGACCATTAGCATTTTTGGGAAAAGAGATCTGAGAATCACACATAGAATTGATTTGAGGATATTATCCATAGTTCAGGATTTGAAATTTCCATTCCTGTTCTGATTAACAGATGTTCAGAATAAGTATAAAAACCTTACTTTTCAAATGGTAATTATTGGCTATTATTGATTACAATTAAGAATGGAATGGAATGGAACACTTGAGGCTTTTGTTGAGATTCTTTAGAATATTATATTTAGCGTTAGCTACCAGTGTTCCTCAACATTTGTGAATATATGTCTTTTAAATAGATAAAGATTCAAATAAAATAGAAGAAAGGAGACCCGATGAAATTGATTTTTAATAAATCTCCATCGTTCCCTCTTTAATTCTATTGTACGAAACTTCTATTCATTCCTTAAAGCCAGAGCAAAAACAAAATCAATTAAAACTGAGGTGGGTGATCCTTGATCGTGCAGGTGTTCCTGAATAACAGCTCTCAGCATTCCTCAACAGTTGCACAATTTCTAGGAATCAAAGTTAATCCTTGATTTAGAACAATATGTGGTGCCAAAAATGTTAGTCAAATGTTTTTACTAGGGACACAAAAATTGTGTACTTAGTCATATGCAGACACGTACAAATTAAATAAATTTGGAATGTGAATTGAGTTTCAGTTGGTGGAATCTTTATGTCTCCCTCCCTCCATCCTCTCTCTCTCTCTCTCTCCCTCCCTCCCCCTTCTCTCCCTCCCTCTCTCTCTCTTCCCCCCCCCCTCTTTCTTTTCTTACTGTAGTAATCCCTACTATCCATGTTGGGGGAAGTGTCCTTTATTATTTTTTTATAAATAACTCAAAGTGATGAACATTTTACCCTCACCAACAACCTTGTGAGGTGAGCTGAGCTGAGAGGGAATGACTGACTCAGTCACCCAGCCAGCTTAATTGATACCATTAAGGGACATGAACTATTCACTCAGTTCCAAAATCTTTTGAATTATGAATCAATCATTTGTTCTGGTCCTTGTTCATATAGTGATTCTAGGGATCTTCTTTATAGGGCAATCTCTTTATTGAGATTGAGGAACCATTTAAAATGTATCCTAGTATAAGCACATGTCCTCTAAAGCTGTCTTCTAGGTTCATCTCCTTTTTAACATAATACATTATTTTCTGTAATATGCAAGCTCATACGCACTACAAAGACCACTGCTTGATTCTCAGGACAGTCAAGGCACTCTGTTTACATACCCTCCAGATATTAGTCTAGCTCCACTCTTCAATTCCTGGGCATTCCCAAGTTCTCCATCCTTGAAGCAGGGTCTGGTTTTCATTGAGCAAAATGTTGGATTAGGAATCTATTGAAAAATTTCATGCAAGACTTTGGATAAACTGTAAGATCTCAATTCAGTGTTTTGCTTAGTAGGAATCCTTAGATTCTTAGGGACTAGAGTTGAAAGCAGGGTATAATGAGATGTCTCTCTCTCTTTTTCAAAATTCATTGATATCTTTTAATCGATGTACTAAATTAATTCTTCATGATTAAATGTAATTGTTTGTTTAAGGTTAAAGTTGCAGGAAAATTTGTAACTGTCTTATTGGATCCGCATTCCTACGAAGTGGTGCTTTGGGAATCATGTGCCAAGCTGGACTTTGGCCAATATGCACGTATTTTAATGAAACGGATGTTTGATGTGACGCTCCCCAATTATGATTCTAACAAGGAAAAGGCCATGCTAAGACCGTAAGTGTAAACTTTATATGGGAAGTACATGCATCAAAAAAGTCATGTTATGTTCTATAGACTATTCTGAATTCTCATTTCAGGGGATCCAGCACATGGGGTAGCATCTTCTTTTAAATACTGAAAAAAATGGGGGTCAAGTATTCATCTATAATGTTTGATGATCTGTTGGAATGCATAGACCAGCTTTGTCCAGCTTTGTTAATAAAACTCAGATAAGGAATTATATGCAGTAAATGATTCTTCAGTTACATTACATTCTTCCTTCCAATCAAAAGCATTATCAGTCTTGAGACAGTAAGCTTAAAAAGAACATCGTCTTTAACTGCTGATAATAGAGCTGGGCTGTGCTTCAGATTTTATTCAAACAAGGTGTTTCAGAACATGCAGGAGTATGAAAACAACACTTATTTTGGTAGAGTCCCTTGTGGTGATTGGGGTACCATCTTGTGATGTTATCTTGAGCTCACGTTGGTTGTGACCTCCAAGGAAGTGGATAGGTGCTGACTAGGTTTTCATTTACCACTTACCTTTTGTATCCCTGCCAATCTTCACTGTTGTGAAGAATGGGTGTAGAAGTAACCACTGGCTCTGACTCCTTCATGAGAGGAGTCCCCAACAGTCTTGAAGGAAGCTTTGGTGTACCTCCATCTGAAGAGACCGACCCTGGATCCAGAGTTGAAGATGAAATGGATCCTCGGAGTCCTTTTCACTCTGTATTTGGTCCTAATTTCCTTGCTCTTTAACATCTAAATGAACCTTTTGGTGAGTTCATTCAATAGCTCACAGTGAGGTAAAATCAGAAGTTGTTTGATCGTGGCAGGATAGACATTTAATAAAGAAAGAAACAAATTAATAAATCAGATCCAGAGAGAACAAGCCTGTTTCAAAAGCTCTTTGACAAGTAATCATAAAGGAAGCCAACAGCCTATCTTTCAGTAAGGAATTTTATTAGATAGGGGCCTGCTGACTTTGAACTGCCAATAGAAAGGAGAGGGCTGGGACTAGAAAGGAGTGTTGGACTAAGGCAGGGGTAGGCAACCTTGGCTCTTTTATGACTCGTGGACTTCAACTCCCAGAATTCCTGAGCCAGCTGGGCTAAGCTTACCCTGTGAGTACATGTGAGTACATGGCAGAACTGAAATTTGAACCAGGGATTTCCTGATGAGAAAGACACTACCAGTACGGGTTTGTGTACATCCTGCCTCTTCTGATAATAATTTGTAAGAGTTTTCTTAGTGTGGGGCCTTTGGTGTTGTCTGAGCTTGCATGTTTTCTTGCAGATGTTTCATTACCAAACTAGGTAACGTCATCATTGCTAGTAAGGTTGGGGGGGGAGGTTTGTTGCTCAAACTTCCTCCCTACTAACAAACCCCTGATGATGTCACCTAGTTTGCTAATGAAATATTTGCAAAAAAAAGCAAGCAAGCTCAGAGAGCACCAAGGACCCCACCGTCTAATCCTGAGCTACAAATATTCTTTTCTATCATTTTTCTTATTGGAAGGATTTCAGAATTGTGGGTCACTAAGGATGTTAGATTGGAAGTCCAAGTGAATTATGTCAGGGAGCATGACTTTCCCATGCATATTCCTTGTGAAAGCTTGAGAAATCTCCTGCTTGCCTGGATATGCCGAAATAACAACTGGAACTGGTCCCTTGGGATATTACTGGAGCAATACAGGGAGCAGCTGATACATTTTTGGTTCATTAAGCCAACATTAGTATCCCCAAAACATGATGAAGACTCATTTTAGCAATGAACTTTCAGTGGCACTGCCACTCCTCATTTCACAATCTGATCTCCTTCACAGAGCAGCTGTGAGGATGAAATGAAATTCAATCCAAGGATTTGTCTAGAATGGAATGGCACTGGGATCAACTTACGTCAAAGTTTCCCCATGAATTTGTTCCCATTCATGACATGCTGCTGTAGAAGCAACACAAAATGTCGTGCAGTGTTTTGCCATCTCTACAGTTCATCCAGAACTAGTATCGGCACCTGGCAGTTGGGCATCCAGCACTTGGGAAGACCTACAAGTAACACATGCAGATTGGTATAAATGTAACCATGTTATGCCATTAATTATTTTTTTGTAGTGAATCCATTTAAAAAAACAAAGTTCAAAAAAATTGCCTTTCCTTAATATATCCATTCTTGTACTTTAATGAACACAAGGTTATCTGTAATTTATGCTTAGGGTATTTATCAATCCAAATGTTCATTTTGTTTAGATCAACCGGCCCTATGCTATTCTGGAATTATGTTGATTTTATACATAACTTTCCCAAAACATACACTTTTCATTTGCAAATTTCTGAACATTCCACACTCTATATGGAACTGTCCCAAAGACCTACTTTTCTTAATTAACTTTTCCAGGAAAGGATGAGGGTGCCAGCTGACTCCTTTTGCTTCTACCATCCATCCTACACTGGAGTTTGCTTATGAGGATCAGACTGTTTTTTGGCAGATTTCTTTTACCACTGTATCTAGGACTCCCAAGTTCCTCTTCCTGAGCATTTCCCATGGCCCTGTTTGCATGGATTTGTAACACTCCTGTTTTTGCTAGGCAGCAGCATCAGTACTTACAAAGTATTGTGGTTTGCAGAAAACTACTTCCAAGCTGAATGCAGCCAATGAGCTACTGGCTTGAGATCCCTGATAAAACCCCATTGCATAAATTATTTTAAACTGCAATCCTAAACATACCTGGGACTAAGCCCCAGTGAGTTATAATGCAATCTTTGTTGCCCCCATGGAGATTGCCCACAGGAAATCTTTCATCATTTCGGTATAAGGCATAAATTTTATCTTTTTTCCACCAAGGCAAGGTTTTTGTTGAATCAGACTATCAGAAACTCAGAATAACTTCCAGCTAAGTTGCCAAGTTTCTAAGGTTTATTTAAGAAACCTCAGTTCAGGGAATCCACGCAGAAAGCAGAAAGGAGTTTCACAAAGTATCCTTGTGTGCTTTATTCTACAGCACTCTGAAGGACAAAAACCTTGACAGCCTGACTAAGGCCATGTGCCTTAACTTACAAAACATCCTGCTTCCTGGCCCTGATTGCGCCGGTAGACAGTGGAAAGAGGAAGGTCTGTTTCAGCTCTCCTACAGCACTATGTTCAGGTGAGTGTAATGTTTCTAAGTCCTTTTTTAAAAACTAATAAATTAGGGGTCCTTGGTACTCTGAGCTTGGGTGTTTTCTTGCAGACGTAACTAGATAACATCATCAGTGCTCTAATGCAGCAGTGATGCTGTTCCTAGTGCAGCACTGGTGATGTTACCTAGTTTGCCTGCAAGAAAACAACAAGTTTAGAAAGCACCAAGGACCCCTCATTTTAACCCTAAGCTATAAATATTCTCCCTTATAATATTTTTATTAGGTTTCATTTTAAGATAAAAATACATAAGAACAAAAGTTAGAAAAACAGAAAAAAGAAAGAAAAGTGCAAAGAGAGAAAAAAGATAATGATTTTTGACTTTCTTTGTGCAGTAGATTACAAAAATAATACAACATTGATCTTTTGCTTTACATTTCACAAGATTTCAAACCATTTCTATATTTGCAAAATAATTCTAATCATCAAAACTAAAATCAAAGTTTCAATGTTTTTCAGAATGGAGCAAAAAGTCCAGAAGTGGTTTTCAAATAGAAACAAAGCTATAATCCTTTTCTTTAATTAAAACAATGAATTAGTATGTTTTGCCATCCTTGTATATGTTAGATTTTTTTTGCTGCTATCAACACGTATAATAACAAAGTTCTGAATTTTCATTAAAATTCCTTATCCATCAAACCTAAAAGGAAAAATTCTGTTTTCATTATTTATATTTATTTTAAGAATCTTCTGAATCGAAGCAGAAGTTTGATCCCAGTATGCTTTATCATAAGCTCACCAGAAATGATTAAAAAAAATACCTTCTTTGCATTTGCATTTCCAATATACATTTGAAACTCCTTTACACATTTTTTGACAATTTCTCAAGTGTTAAAAATTAACAAGACACATTTGTAAGTCTTAAACAAGTTTCCAAGGAGGTCTGCTTGGGTTCAGTATGAAGGTTTGAGAGGACCTCCAACAGGACCTCCAATGAGGGATCGAAGACCAACTTTTCACCCTTCTTGACTTCTTGACTTTTCCTGTTCCTCTGTTCCACCACAGGCAATCCTCAACTTACAACAGTTATTTTAGTGATCGCTTGAAGTTACAATGACCATTTTTTACACTTATAACCATTGCAGCATCTCCATGGTCACATGATAAAAATTCAGACGCTTCACAAACTGTTTCATGTTTATGACAGTTACAGTGTCCGG
Organism: Protobothrops mucrosquamatus; assembly: GCF_001527695.2. Taxonomy (NCBI): domain Eukaryota; kingdom Metazoa; phylum Chordata; class Lepidosauria; order Squamata; family Viperidae; genus Protobothrops; species Protobothrops mucrosquamatus. Next base: position 206,921 of record NW_015387218.1, read on the forward strand.
GAGGTCATGTGATCCCTTTTGTGACCTTCAGACAAAGTCGATGGGGAAGCCAGATTCACATAGCAACTGTGTTACTAACTTCACAACTGCAGTGATTCACTTAACAATTGTGGCAAGAAAGAGCGTAAATGGGATAAAATTCACTTGACAACTTGAGTTTAGCAACAGAAATTTGGGGCTCAGTTGTGGTCATAAGTCAAGCACCACCTGTGCTTGTTCTCCTCTCTGAGTTAAACAATGGAGTAGTGCCGGGAGGAAAAAGAAATGTGGCACGGTTCCCACTTGCGTTGCTTGCTGCCTCTGTCTACACGTGGTCAAAGTATAAAAACAAAGAAACTGACAAAAGCAGAACAAGGTAGGGAGTTCCAATGAGCTCATTTGGCTCCTCTGGTATCTGGAATCGGTTCTGCATCTTTTCCTTAAACAAAGAAATAGAAACCAAGTTCTCTTATATTCAATCTTTCAAAGATCTCCTCTCACACAATGGAGCTACAAAGCTGCATAATGTTGATTAAAGGGCTTATTGAATTGCTGCACGTGAATGAACTTTGTGTAACATGCACAGGAAATGTTGTCATGAAAAAGCAACATTCAAATACCAGCTGAACATTTTAGGCCAGTAGGGGACCAAAGAACTACCATGAGCACGTTTCAGAATGTAGGATTCAGTTTCCATACACAATCTTGTCCCAAACTGACTGTAGATTTCATTGTTAACTACCAAGACCTGTACCCAATTACAGCTTTTAGAATGAGAAAAAAAATTATTCTTGAGACCTACTTCTCTGTAATTTAAATCTATTATTCTTGTCCTCTTTTCTGAACAATTCTGCCTGGCATCATTTCAGATATTGGAAAATTACTATCATGTCTTCCTGAAGACAGCTAAATAGATCCAAGATCATTCAACATTTCTGGGTTCCTTATCATATTGTTTGTTTTCCTATGGACATGCTTGGCACATTAACATAGATGGTTTTTGTTGTTTTAATGTTTTATGTTTTAACTGATGCTTTATGATTTTTAAAATTATCCTGTGGTAAAGTTACCCTGTGGTAAGATGAGTGGCCAATAAATTAGATAGATAGATAGATAGATAGATGAATGGATGGATGGATGGATGGATGGATCCATGGCCCTTCCTAAAATATAATGCCCAGCAGTAGACACAACATTCTATATGTGGTTTGATCACTGCTGAATAGAGAGGAATGATATGTTCTCTTGATCCTGGAGCTATATTTCTGTTAAAACAGAACTAAGATTTTATCCCCCCCCCCTTTTTTTTTTTTGTATTACCACATTGTTGGGTCATAATCAGCTTGTGACACACTAGGCTACCCAGAACTCTTTTGCAAGTACTGTTGACCATACTGGATACCATACTATCGTATTCTGTTTCCTATCTAAATGAAAAATTCTGTATTTGTTTTGAAATTCATCTTTCTGCTTTCTAGCTATTATTCTAGCTCATCTGGATCATCCAGAACCCTGACACGTCCCCTAAGGACTTTGCTATCCATATTTCTGGAAATATCTGTAGCTATTTGATATTTTGCAAAGTTGATACGGTACTTTCTAAGCCTTGATCAAATCTTTTATACATGTGTTGAACAATCCAGGGCCAAGACCGGAGATGTGTTGTGTGCCTCTTGATGTAGTGATGTAGAATCATTGACACACATCCTTAGGGTACAGTTGTTCAACCATGCTGAGTCTCCTGCTATTTGGAGTCTCTTAGCCACTAAGAACAGCTTTCAAAGATATAAATGTTGGCAGGTAAACACAGCACTGCTTCTTTTGAAAGAGGAAGTGCTTTCTTTAATGCAAGGTTCAGAAATGAACCCAGCCCAAGATTTCAGTTTAACATTTTTCATTAAGTCAAATAATATCCAGGTAAGGGCTTTAGGACAGAAACCCTACTACGTCTATGGTTAGAAACCCCATCTCTAGTTCAGCAGTCCCCAACCTTTTTGGAAAACCAGGCACTGGTTTTGTGCAAGATAATTTTTCCACAGACCAGGGAGCGGGGGGGGGGGGGGGAAGGAGTGCAGCACCTACTTCCCGCGCATGGACAGTTTTGCATGCCTGCCACTCACCTCCAGCTGCTTGGCCTGGTCCTGACAGGCCAAAGACCAGTACCGGTCCACGGCCCAGGGACTGGGTACCCCTGCTCTAGCTTCAAGGAACTGTACTCAGATTGAGAGAGAGGAAAGAGGGACTTTCCCTTAGTTGATAGGATGACTGGTTATGTCTTCAATAGAGGAGGTTGTTTAGCATTGTGTTGTAATCCCAACACTATGATATTTATAATATATGGTATAATGGTATTTTTAAATAATTGTTTTAATCCCTTCCCTTCCTAACTCTGCAGAGCTGGATTCCTGACATTGTATGGAAATGAAAGCAAGAATTATGAAGATGTTAATAGTCAAGATAAAGATCGAACTCATTCAATGGAAGTTTATAATGCATATTATAAATTAGACCGATTTTTGATGAAAGCTGCCCGGTCAACTTTAAGTGCAGGTGGGTGTCATTGGTAAAGAAATATCACTTTTAAAACGCCAATGCTTTGAAACCTAGACTAAAGTGAATTTACTTCTTAGAATCGAAACCAGAACTACATTACATATCTGTAATGTGTTTGCACTTCTTATTTAAATGTAACTATAATTTAATTAAATGCAATCTTTAGTTTTTAGAGTAATATATGTATAAAAATATTAATATCTAATTATGAGCAAATGCTGATAAATAATAATAATAATAATAATAATAATAATAATAATAATAATAATAATAATAATAATAATAATAATAATAATAATAATAATAATAAAGTTGGAAGGAACTTTGGAGGTCATCTAGTCCAACCCCCTGTCCACTCTCTTCTTAAAGATTTCCAGTGTTGGAGCATTCACAGCTTCTGGAGGCAGGTTGTTTCACTGGTTAATTGTTCTGTCAGGAAGTTTCTCCTTAGTTATAGGTTGCTTCTCTCTTTGGTTAGTTTCCATTAATAATTAAGAATTAGATTAATAATTAGAGAAATGGAAACCAGGAGACAGTGAGTTCTAGTCCCACCTTAGGCATGAAAGCCATTTGGTAACCAAGGGCAAATCATTCTCTCTCAACGCAACCCACCTCACAGGGTTGAGTTATTCATAAAAATAATAAAGGTAGGTTAAAAAAATCTTTTTAAAAATAGAACAATAATGTATCAGCAGATTGACAGATTGTTCATAGTTCACTTCAGAAGATGTATCTGAAACATATGTTATATAGAAATATCTTTAATGATCTGTATCTGTAGTGAATTTAAGTAATGTGATCATTTTGAGAGCTATTTCAAATGATAAAGGGGATTTTTGGTACAGATTATTGATTTTTCAGTTGGATATATCTGCCTTTGGAAGAACATGGTGTCAATCCATTACCCGTCCCCAAATGTTCAGTTGGGATACATTGTGAGAAAGGTAGGTAGGTAGAGGGAGAGAGAAAGAGAGAGAGGATAGACAGACAGATAGATAGAGGTCCATGTTTGAATACATTTTTACATTTATATTATACTTAATATTCTAATAGGTATAGCTGCTGCTTCTCTATTAAAGAGATTTTCCCAGGAACAAAACAAGCAAAAAAGCAGTATAAAACCACCAAGTAAATGTGATTCATTAATAATATAAATGGAACCACATAAAAGAGGTGAAGTAGCAATGTTCTTATTATTGTTGGTGTTGGTTTTTCTTCCTGAAAGACTGGTAAGCAACTATCGTTCAAATGCTACTATCAACCTATTAGAAAGAGGGAATTTACAAGAGGAAAGTTACAAACAGTAGATGGCACCATTGTGTAAGTTTTTAGATCCACTTCATTACAGGCAGTTCAAATGGATAGGTCCATCCAGCTTTCCTCATTTTGCAGGATGAGATAATAGGATAATTTTATAACGATTTTGTCAGCGTTTTCTGTCCAAACTTACAAAATAAGCAGAATTCTTTTCCTTGCCAGTGTTTAAATTGGTAAAAGTGTTTCAAAGAAGAAAAAAATACCGCTAAGTAGAACCTTATACTTTTCAAATCCTGATGTACCCTTTCATTCCTCAACCTGAAGTCTCTTCTATCATTGCTTTGTGATAAAATAAGTATCTTAAAATGATTGCTGTCATTGACTGCTGCAGAAATTACTCAAATGCAGAACCTAATGTATTATGGCTTGCCATTTCCCCTGAATGGTGATCATTTGAAGGTCTTCTGACCTGCAGAGCTCTGAATCTGCACCCACAGTTGGCTAAGACCTACCTGCAATTTGTTTCACCCTTAAGACTGAAAAATACCTAATGAGAGCTAGAACATGAAACATAGAATAATAGGGTTGGAAGGACGTTGGGGTCTTGTAGACCAGGGCTTTTCAACCTTTTCACCCATTGTACCACTTTTAGGATATGGCAACGTCCGAGTACCACCAGTCGCCTAGCAAGGTGTCAAAAACTTGATGACACCCCCCAAAAGGAAAAAAGTGATGAAGTACAGGTAGTCCTTGACTTACAACAGTTCGCTTAGTGACTGTTCAAAGTTACAATGGCACTGAAAAAAGTGCCCCCCAAGCCACAGCCGAGCAAGACACCTGCCTGCCAGCCCGCCCGCGCTCTTCCTCCTGTCCGAGGTTTTCATTGTTGTGAGCATTTCTGTTGAGGATTGGCAGCAGGGGTGGAGTGGGGGATGTTTGGTTTTTATTCCCCCTGTCTGCTGGGTGGTTGCAGCAGGTTTTGGTCACTTCACATGACCCTGGGACACTGTGACCGTCATATATATGAATCAGTTGCCAAGCATCTGAATGTAAATCACAAGACGCTGGAGATACTGCAACATTCCCGCTGATTGGCGCTTCTTCTGGGCTCAGCAGAAGCGCTAGGATCAGTGCTGCTTTCCAGCTGATTGGTGCTTCTTCAGGGCTCAGCAGAAGCACCAGGATCAATGCCAAGCTCCAGCTGGAGCCTGGTGCTGATCCTGGCGCTTCTGCTGAGCCCTGACAGCCCCAAAGAAGCACCAATCAGCTGGAAAGCGGCACTGATCCTGGTGCTTCCACTGAGCCCTGACAGCCCTGCAGCTCCAGCCATCTCTCCCTCAAGCTTGTGCGGTGCTGCCACCATTCAGCTCATTCCCTCCCCCGCTACCACTTTTCTAGGATGGTCGCGTACCACCTGCCAGGTGCCAATGTACCACAGGTGGTACCCGTACCACTGGTTGAAAAGCCCTGTTCTAGCCTAGTCTTCTAGTACATATACCTTGTTCGATAACAGAGTGCATACATTTTGAAAAACTGAGATGGACCATCCTGAGGCTGGTATCACTGAGGCTGCACTCCTATCTCTAATTTCTGAGAAGTTGAAATTACCTCTGAGTGGATATGCCTCAGTGAGAGCCAGATTGATGTAGTGCATGAAGCATCAGGCTAGAATCTAGAAGATGGGAAATTCTAGTCTTGCCTTAGGCCAAAAAAAAAACAAAACCAACAACCATGAGGAAGCAAGCAATGGCAACTCACTTCTGAAATCTTGCCATGCAAACTGCCAGGACTTGCCATAGACTGTATTATTAAGGGGAGATAAAAATGTACAGCCAAACCATGCATAAATGTCTATTGACATCAATCAATTATTGCAGCACCTTCTCAAGCAAACACATAAACATCCAGCACAAATAATTATAATTATAAATAATTATAAAATAAATAAAAATAAGCACATTTAATAATTGTGCTTCCCAGAACAACTTACCTGGGGAGTACAGCTTGTAGAGAGTGAAGAAATAAACTGGTGTAATCACCAGTTCTGTTAATGAACGTTAATGTCAGAGACTCTGTAGATGCCACTATACCTCCTATCAGTGGTCCCAGGTTGATAAGCAACAGCACCTGCCTCACTAATCACATGCAGCTTGCTTGCTTGCCCTTCCGTCTCTCCCTTTTCTCTCTTTCTTCCTCTGACTTCTTGACCCCTGATCTAATCCATAGAATAGTCTTTCTCAGCCTACTTACTAGATGTAATGTAATTAAGGCATACAAGACCCAAAAATAAATACTTCCTGAGTGAACCGAGCTAAAAACTCAGACATAATGTTTGGCTTTGAGGATCGAATTCTTGCTCATCCATGAAATTCACCTGGTAGCATGATGGAAAGCTACTTTCATTTCTTATTATCCCTCTTCAGTAAGAGCGCCAAAGGCCCTTGCCAGAACAAAGGAAGGAAGGAAGGAAGGAAGGAAGGAAGGAAGGAAGGAATTATAAATTTATTTTCATAAAACATGTAATAAAATTTGAGAGCATATCTACTTTAAATGGTTGTTCTCAAGATAAAATAAGATAGGCCTTCTGATTTATTGGAGGAAGGCCTCCAATAATAACTACATATTGTCCATATTTATATCTTTGGTGCTTCTCTGTACAGGGGAAAAGTTGAAATTTTACAACATCAGGAAGGATCTCTGGAATTTTTTTTCTATGGAAAGACTGGACAGCAGAGCGAACCAAAGTGTTTGGTTGGACAGTTATAAGGAACACTTGGTAGACCTTGGTGTGAATGAAGATATGCAGACTAGAGCCATGGTGCTGCAACTCTGGAGTACTCAGGTAAAAATGCAATTTTACTTTCTGTATTTCGTTCTCTTTATGGTTTCTCAATCTCAAGTTCCATCCTCTTACATGAACTATTTATACACAAAGGGTAGAGGTAGAAAAACATGCCTATGGCCCATAATCTATTGAAAATATAAATGTTGTATGTTAATATCAGTCTTGCATTATGGACCACTTGTTTCTTATTGACACTAATGGCAGGAAAGAATGTCTATGGAGTTTCTCAATCATCCAGGTGATGGTTGTCTCAAAGGTGCTTTTTCAAAAGGCAACTGGACTTTTCTTGGTTTTTTTCCTTGAAAACTTTTCGCTCCTCATCTAAGAAGATTCTTCAAACGGGATGAGAAGTGAAACGTTTTCAAGGGGGAACCCCCCCCCCCAAAGTCCAGTTGCCTTTTGAAAAAAGAATCTTTGGGGCAGGAAATAATGTACTCTTATCTCTGCCAGCTGGAGTTCTTTAGTGGGGTGTTGGAAGGGATGAAGGAGTGGGCAAAGGAGAAAATGGGATGAGGTCTCTCTGTGTATCTGAAAAAAGGTGCCTGAGCAGGAAGCTTGATGGTCTTGAGGGGCAAAATGGTTCCTCATTTATTGGTTGTCATTGATGACAGATACCCTGATTAAAAAAAAAAATAACCTCCAGGTGTATACTACTCCAAATACTATTAATGTTTGTATAGTGTCAATCTTCGATTGGGAGAAGCAATACTATGCCTGCCAACATCTCCAATAGTGGACTTTGTGTTTACATCTTCCTTTGATGTGCTCAAGATATGGTTGGGAAAGGGATCCCTGTATGGAAAATCTATCCATCTGCATGTAGATTGTTGGAATTGGATTTACATGATTGAAAGTATGACCCCTAAAAAAAAAATAGAGGATTGATTTTTTTTTTCTTGACCCTTTTGGAATTACCTTCCTTTGACTGCCACACGGTACATAAGTAAACTCAGGAAATATGTGAGTTTCTATAGCAATAATTGTATTTTTTTTGTTTCAATGTTTGGTTTCAAACAGTCAGCTCACTCCTATTTTCTACCTTCAGTTTTAGAAAAGATGAACACAGCAGACTGTAATGAGAGATGCTCCATTCAGGGTTTTTCAAACCTGGCAATTTTAAGGAGTTTGAAAAACACTGCGGTAATTCATGTAAAACAGGTTGGGCAAGCTGTTGTTTAACCCATATCTCATCTAGAAAAGACGCCTGCATGCTGCAGATGGCAAAGCTGAAACAAAGCAGAGTTAGATCAGATCTAATTCTCTCTGAACAGGGGGTATAGTTGAAAGAGAGGCTGCAGTGTAGAGACAGGATGTGTACAGTAAATTGGATGTACAGTAAATTGGTTTATTTCTCCAGTAGGAAGAAAGATTGAAAATAAAATTGTTATAATAATGATAATAGTATTATACTCATAATGGAAAGTAGATTAGAGTAGAGTACTGTTAATATATAAAACTCCCAGTTGCAGTTCTTTATGACTTTAGTGCAGTGGTGGGATTCAGCCAGTTTGCACCACTTCAGCAGAACCAGTAGCTAATTTTTTGTTGCCCAGGTCCAGAATGGACTGCCAGAAGCGGCATCCACACAGAGAACTGGTTGTTCACATATTTAAATCCCACCACTGAAATGGATCAGTACTCTGACGTTTTATGAAAGATCTGTTTCTTGTTCTTTAGCGCATGTTTTTAAAGTGCAGGTCCATTCTCCCCCCCCCCCGCCCCATCCCCAGCAATATCATCAGTAGTGTTTTTCATTCCCTTCTTATCCTGCCATTTTCTCTTGTGTCTATATGGGAGAGTATATGTAGGAACAGAGAGCCAGTTTGGTGTAATGGTTAGGGCACTAGCCTAGAAACAGGGAGACCATGAATTTTTGTCCGTCTTTAAAAACAAAGTCAACTGGGTGACCTTGGGCTAGACACTTTCTTTTAGCCGTAGGAAGGAGGCAGTGACAAACCAATTCCAAAATCTTGCCAAGAAAACTGCAGACACTAGTCCATGCAGTCACCAGGAGTCAACAATAACTCAAAGGCACAAAGAAAAAAAAAATAGGTAGAAAATTTTTTAAAAATTATTTTGCTTACATTTTTCTAAATTAATTTTAGGGTTAATCAACTGAAAAGCGAGAGATGGGGATTGCTGGAGGTGCATTTTTAAAACATAAGTTTATTATGACTAATATTGTTAATATTTAATTTATTTAGACCCCTAAACTTATTTTTGTAGTGTAGCCTCTGAGATGTCCTTCAAAGGTCCAATGACCTAGGCCTGTCTTCTAGAGCATATGGCCAAAATACTTTGAGCAAAAGGGAGCCAGGGACGTAGTATTGGATTCCAAGTGGTCCAGGCAATAAAGTCACAGTTATCAGTTATCAAAAATGAGAAAATTGTATTTCTTCCACATTTGGAGAGGCACAGATTCTCCAATCTTCATCTAAGGCAGGGGTGTCAAACTGCCGGTCCGCAGGCCGGATGCATCATAGCGAAACTGCGCCCATCCCATTGCTGGGAATGGCAAAAAAAAAGTCATGACACGTCACGACACGTCACGTGACGTTGCAAATTTGACACCCCTGATCTAGAGAGATCCCTAACTCAAAGTATCCTGATTTCTAGCATCCAGGAACACCTTTATGGAACAAACTAAATCAAGAGATAGAGCACAAACATTGCATGCACAGATCAGTTCTATGCTTTTGTGTTCCAGACAGGATGGGGAAAAGCTACTGCAGAGAGTGTAGACGTACTAACCTAAAAGTACAAGCAGCAAGATTTAAGGTATTTGTTATGTCCAGACTATTACTAATTGTTTCCCAAGGGGTCCCTTTGTTTCTCAGCATATAATTGGAAGCACTACTCTAAAATATTAGATTTCCTGTCTCTCTCATATAATTATCCTGACTTTTGTTAGCAAATCTGCTCCCAAAGACACTGCATGCTTCGGTTCTTATACACAGAAAAGAGATGATAAGAATTTTTAGAATGCAGTTTTCAAGGTGGCAAGAGAGACTTCCCCCCCCCCCACACACACAACATAAATAAATCCATTTGGTCACCATGTTTAATAATTAAAAGCCTGGATGCACTTTGATTCTCTCGCCTCCACCCCAATTTTAATGCCTGCACTTTAATTAAAAGAGCAGCCATCCTTCTAAAAGACCCAAGCAAAAACAAAATCTTGCATTTCCCCCTTTCAAAATCAGCATGCATTATTTATTCTTTGCACTTCTCTCTGTTGGATTTAATGTACTCTTGATGTACTTGCTATCAACAATAGTGCTCTATTGCATTTCGCTTAATCATCTCAATTTTAATAAGCAAGCGGAGAACAATAGGAAGTGCTGGGGCTTCCTGTTTTCTGTTTCTTAGATTCTGAAATAAGCGCATTCTCATGAGATGCAGCAATGGGAAAGGACTCCAGTCTTCGTTTGTTTATTAAGTTTTTTCTGCTCCCCATTTTCTCTACAAGGTGGTCCATAACATAAGAAGAAATTAAAAAAATAAACAAAAAGCATATAACAATACCAACAACAAAATAGCTAACCCAAGCAATGAAACAAAGATGTAATAATAATAATAATGTTGGAAGGGACCTTGGAGGTCATCTAATCCAACCTCCTGCTCAGGCAGGAAACCCTATACCAGTGGTTCTCAACCTGTGGGTCGGGACCCCATTTGGGGTCAATCGACCATTTCATGGGGGTCGCCAAGCAAGGCTGTCCACCATTTTTTTTGTCCGCCATTTTTTTTGTCCGCCATTTTTTCCCCCTTTTCCAGCGGGTGCCTTACCTCCCTTGGGCTGGGCCAGCTGGTGGTCGGCCTGCTCCGTCTCTGCCGCTTGCCAGCTACGCCTTGGCTGGCGCAGGGGGCGGAACCACGCATGCGCGGCGCTCCCGGGCAGGGAAAGTCCTCGACTTACGACCGGTTGGGTAGTCCTCGACTAACGACCGGTTTAGTCCTCGACTTATGACCGGTTTAGTCCTCGACTTACGACCGGTTGGGGTCGCGGCATTAAAAAGGTTGAGAACCACTGCCCTATACCATTTCAGACAACTGGCTGTCTAGTCTCTTCTTAAAAACTTCCAATGTTGGAGCATTCACAGTTTCTGGAGGCTGTCATAGAGGGACTCTAATCATCTTCCTGCTGGTCTCATTTTCATCTGAACTGAGAAAAGATCTTATGTACATAAGGATGACCAATATTATAAAAAAATAAGGCCTCTAAATAGCACATATATTTAGCCCTCACAAAGATCGCCTTCACAATGCCATTGAATGCCTAGAAGACAGAACTAAATAGATAAGTTTGAAAAGTAATACAAATTAAAAACTGGGCAATCAAGTACTTTGGTCTCTGCTATTTTACCCTCATTCTTTAGGGGGGGGAAATGGCAAGATACAGATTTTGAAAATACCAAGAACATGAAAATCAAATGCAGCTCCTTGGAGTAATGACTGTGACAGTAGAGACCTCTTCATGAAATCTGCAGGTTTTAATAGCCAGATAGGTTTATAATGGGAGAGGCATATTTAACTTCTGCCTTTGGCATGGTGATAGACTGTGCAAGAAGTTCCTTTTTATTTTTACTTTTGTTCTTAATTGTGGCCACTAGAAGCATCTCAGGACCACATGAAATATGTTAGTATCCAAAATGAACTGTCCTATTAATTTTTTAAGTTACCAGGGGAAATATAACAGTAGTCTCAGTATTGAAGAACAGAAGGAATACAGTTCCTGGGGAAAATGAACATTAGGAATATTCTGAGTTTTTATATAACCTGAGGATGCATGAGGGTTCCCCGACAACTGCTGTTCAGCCTAGTTTATTAATGGATTGGAGGTGTCACAATGCAAAATTCTCAGGAAGGGCACTTCTATTATTATTACAGTTTCCAGGCCAAATATCTGTACATTTTCCCCCTCAGTGCTAGGAATATAAATCATTTCAAAACTAACGCAAGAGAAAAAACGAAGACCACTAGCTCTGTCATTGATTTAACTAGTGAATAGTCTGCAGGCATTCCAGGTTATTATGTTCAGATTTCCCCAGCATTTCTCCTCCTAGTAAATGCCAACCTTTGCAGTCCTCATCCTGGATAGTATAGTGCTGTTCTAATGAGTTTAATTTTCTTGAGAAATAAGCACAGGTCTATGTTTTTGCTGCATCTTATAGCTAAAATGTCTTTCTGCAAAATCAGAAGTACTAGTGTCCACTACAAATGGCCAAGTGGGGTCAGGGTGTTGAGGATGAGTAGAAAAGGACCTCCTTTAACTTTTTGAAAGGTTTCCGGACTAGAATATTTCATTTAAACACTGTAAGACCAGTAGGTTAAAATTTGGGGTTAAAGTGCAGTGATAATTTGGGAAGCCCTTCAATTTCAGTATGTCTCTTAATTCTCCTTCAAATCATGGGAAGTACTGGGATTCCTGAGAAGGGAGGGGTTACACAGGCACAATCCGATCCAATGTCTCAGTCATCCCCTTATTGCAAGTGGCAACCAAGATTTCAGATGGTTCACCCTCCCTGTGGTAGGTCATGACAATGGAGAATCCCAAGAAATCATAATATGATCCAACTACAACAAAGGGGGTAGCCCAGGCTCCCACCATTTCAGATCACATTGCCATTGCTCCGATAGGAACACCAAATCTAGAATGTGACCATTGTCCTGAGTCAGGCTTTGGATCACCTGGGATAGGCCCAAGTCTATCATTGAAGCCATGAACTTCAAAGCCATTCAGACACCATTCTCAGGGAAGGGAGATTAACCTTAGAGCCATAACTCTGGGGACCTCCACCTGAAAATGGAGTCAAGGCAGGCAGGGAAGTTGCTATGCAGCATGGAGGTTGATACAACAGCAACAATCCCAACTGATCCCTAGAGCCCAACTTAATGAACTGAGTCTTACAACTGGGAACTTATGGGGCACACAGCCCTGAAGTCAGAAGAGATTCCCTGATAACAATTGTCACAAATCAACCCCTATCCCAGAGTCTTGGTTGATGCCACATCAAAACCCAGCTGGGCAAATTTCAGTACAGGCAACCCACGCTTCAGGACCCAACCAGGTCTTGGTAATACATGTCTGGTTTGCCATCTCATCCATATTTGAATTGTGGATGAGGGAAGCCTTATTACAGACTCATCTGGCATTCAGTAGCAACAACTAAAGGCCAAGTTGAGTATATGGTTATATTAGTATATTAGGTACTATGAGATTCCTCAGTTTTCTAAAGCAACCAATTAGTTCCAGGCATAGTATCATTAACACTGCAGAAGGCTTAGGTTATTTCTCAGCTTTTCAAGGCAGTCCTTCTAAGGCAGCGGTTCTCAACCTATGGGTCGCGACCCCATTTGGGGTCAATCGACCATTTCACGGGGGTTGCCAAGCAAGGCTGTCCGCCATTTTTTCCCCTTTTCCGGCGGGTGCCTTACCTCCCTTGGGTTGGGCCAGCTGGTGGTCGGCCTGCTCCGTCTTTGCCGCTTGCCAGCTAGCCTCGGCTGGCACAGGGGGCGGAACCACGCATGCACAGCGCTCCCGGGCAGGGAAAGTCCTCGACTTACGACCGGTTGGGTAGTCCTCGACTTACGACCGGTTTAGTCCTCGACTTACGACCGGTTTAGTCCTCGACTTACGATCGGTTGGGGGTCGCGGCATTAAAAAGGTTGAGAACCACTGTTCTAAGGCCACCCTGTTCATTTACCAAACTGCAAATGTGGAACTTTCTTATTGAAGGTGAAACAGACCCTTTTGATTTTAACTGAAAGGATATTTAAATAGGATCAGATTTTGCTGCTTTGTGATAAAGTTCTATTTGTGTTCTCTGGCATTTAAAAAAAACACCAGTCTGATTTCTTTGTTGTTTCTTTTCCTTTTTAGAGTAATGCTGGTCCAGCAGTTTTTTGGCTTCTCTTGTTTCTTTTGAAACATCCTCCAGCCATGGCAGCAGTTCAAGCTGAAATGGAAAAACTATTTAGAAACAGACGATTAACAACCAGGCCAATTTGTGAGATAATCAATCAAGACGTTTTGGATAGCACACCCATTTTCGGTTAGTAACGTGTCATTCATCTAGCCCTGAGCAATTTAATTCCATAAGTGTCAGTTAAATATTTACCACTGTCATCACTGGATCTGGGAAAGATTCTTACACTATCCTGTCTGTCTCTTTGATTTTTGTTACTTAAAGCACAGCGAATATCAGATTTTCCCTTTAGCTGTCTCCATGTTATGTCCATTCTTTTTATCTTGGTAAACATGTGGCTATAATCACCCTAGACTGAGGACGACAGGAGTATGTGCCTGGATTCAGTGTCTTTCAAATTCAGGATTGGCAAAGTTTGAGAGAAAATCCCCCCAAAATCGAGTAAAATCTCCCTTCCAAGATGACCTTGAAATGAGAACTGTCTTGGGCAGGGAAAGCACCTCTGCATAGGATATAATGGAATTATTTATGGATCCCATTATTGTAGACATACTTTACATTATAGTTGGGGACTAACTTTCCGTTTGGTTCACAGGCAGTCAAGTTAAGCAGTCCAATAGCTGCCTTTGTTTCCCTTGCTGTATAAACCAGGCACTCCAACAATTTTTTCAGTAGCCAACATTTAACCCTTGTTTTTGTTTTGTTTTGTTTTTAAAAAAGAGTATTCTCTTATCCTGTTTATGGGTGTTCCTGCACCCTTAATAGTGGCTGTTAACCATAAATTAGCTATTAGTCCAGGTGTAGAGAACCCATTTGAGGGTTAAATTGAGTTAATTTACAATAAGCCAAAATTGCAGATGTTGATTAAAGAGAACTATCTTAATTATAATCTGGTCTATTGAGGATTGGCTGCATGGTCAATTGGGTCTTATGCATGTGACTGTATGGTGTCATAAACCTAATCAGCTACCAAGGTATTGCAGTGTCAAAACCCAATCAGAGTAAAAGCTATATCTCCTGCTCTCAGGTTAAATTTAAAATGTTCAGTATGTTTCATCTAACTTTCAAGATCTTCTGCTACCACTGTGCCTCTTTCTCACATTTTATGTCATCCCTAGTCTGAGATTTGCAAAAAGCACTTTTAAAATGTAGTAAGTGAACTTCTAAAAGGACATAGTGACCTTTCAGTAGAGGACTTTTTAGACATAATTGTAATTTCAAATCATGACATTTAACTCTCAGCTTCCTATAATTTCTTTGCCCCAGTCTCTTCTCCTTTAAGAAAATGCTGATGATCTGTATTCAGAACTGCTACTAAAACCAGCAGTAAAGCATTTTAATTGTAACCTTCCTGCTAAAGATCAGCATATGCCTCACAAAATCCCTTTATTAATACAAAAAGAAATCACCAGTAATCCTGTTAAAATCAAAGGCTAAAATAAGTTCCATGTTATTAGCATCTTAATATTAATCTGAACCATAGGTATATAGAAAAAAGTGTTACCTCTCATACAAACACATATCATCACATCACATGGTGAAGGTATGATTAAACTGTATGGTTGGAAACTGCCCTTTCTCCACGGGAAAATTCCCAACATAAAAAATAGCTGATCGGGTAAAAGAAATTGCAGTATTTTCTTTGCCCTCTGCTGGTTTGCTTTGTATAGAATTTTTTTTTCTTATGTTCATTCCGCCCTACTGCAGTATCAGAAATATTATACTGCTTCCAGACCTATAATCCGATTACACTCTCGGTATACATATAAAGAAATGTATAAAACAAATCACAACAACCCTGTGAGGTACGTTGTCTGAGAGAGAGTGAGCTCTCCAAAGTCACCAGCCAGTTTTCGTGCCTAAGGCAGAACTAGTTGGCAGTAAGAAGCAGCAATCGCAGAATTATATTCTAGCTTGTTTCCTTAGAGTCCCAAAGTTAGGATAAGAGTTCTTATTATACTTCCTTCATTGCCGGTCCTGTTTCTAAAGGATTTGGCAAGATGAGAGCTCGAGTGGCAATTGCGATTGTAAATTGAGCTATCATCTTCCCTGCACATTGATGTCATGACAGCCCACCCACACCTTTGCTCTAGTGCTATTTTGGGTGCCATAATTTTCCCTGTGGGTTTTCTGTTTGTACAGACAGTGCTTTGAATGAAACCCTGCGTTTGACAGCAGCTCCTTTTATCAGCCGAGAGGTCCTTCAAGACATGGCCCTGAGACTGGCAGCTGGCAGAGAGTATCACCTGAGGAAAGGAGATAGGCTTTGCCTCTTTCCATTCATAAGCCCTCAGATGGACCCTGAAGTCTACGAGGAGCCAGAGGTAAAACAGTGCTATTCTGAATCCTGCTTTCCATGACAACTTTGTTTATGCTATGTATCTTAGCTAACTGTACTGAGCGAAGAACTGTGATTATTTAGTGCACAGCATTCTTAGACGTGTCAAAACTACAGGCAATGACATAATGGCAAACCACCTGAGGGAACAGCTATATGTAGACATTGCATAAGTTAGGTAATGAAGCTAGAAAGCTGAGATCCTGGGAAGAGATCTGGAAGGCTTATTTTATACCTATCAGTGGGCAGATTTTCTCCCTTCATTTGCAGTGGAGCCTTAAAGATCCCGAATGGGATGACTCACAGCAGCCAGGTAGATGTGGATGGATGGGCGCAGCTGGGTGGGTGTGGCTTGGTCAGCGTGGCTAAGTGGACGTGGATGGGTGCACCCACCCAGTCAGGCCCACCTATCCATACTGACACAGCCATGCCAACCTGGCTGCTGTGAGTCATCCNCCCTTCATTTGCAGTGGAGCCTTAAAGATCCCGAATGGGATGACTCACAGCAGCCAGGTAGATGTGGATGGATGGGCGCAGCTGGGTGGGTGTGGCTTGGTCAGCGTGGCTAAGTGGACGTGGATGGGTGCACCCACCCAGTCAGGCCCACCTATCCATACTGACACAGCCATGCCAACCTGGCTGCTGTGAGTCATCCTAGACCAGGGGTAGACAACCTTGGCTCTTTTATGACTCGTGGACTTTAACTCCCAAAAGTTGAAGTCCACGAGTCATAAAAGAGCCAAGGTTGCCTACCCCTGTCCTAGACCCTTAAAGATCTATTCTTGGAAGAATTTCTGGAAATGACACTGCTAAACACTTGTAACGATACAACTGTATTTAAACACAGCGAATTCAGTGCAAACGTAGTCTTCATCTTATGACCACAGCTGGGACAGGAATTTCAGTTGCTGAGCAATGCGGTTGTTAAGTGAGTCATCACATGACCCAACCCAATTTTATAACCATTTTTACTATGGTCTTTAAACAAATCATTACGATTGCTCTCAGTACATCACATGGCAGTTAAGTACATGATACAGTTGTTCAGCAAACCCAGCTTCCCCGACTGACTTTGCTTGTGACTGCAGGATGTGACCACCACAAGATGCAACTGACAATTGTTGTGAGTCTGTGCCAGCCACTGGACCTGGCAGCTGAGTCTGGGGAATAGAAGAGGAGGAGTAGGGGCCTGGAGAGTCATCAGAGTCGGAGGAAGGCTCTGATGAGCTCCAGGACTTACAGTCTGACGAAGAGCCTGGCCCCTCCAATCGTGCTCAGGCTGAGACTCAGCTGTGCGGGGAAGCTGAGTCAGACTCTGAGGATTTACAGTTGGAAGACATCATAGACGCTCGCAAACACAGACAGGCAACAAGAGCAGGACAGAGGGAGGCAATGGGGCAACTCCAAGGGAGGAGGAGAAGGCATTGAGAAGCCACACCTTGGGGCTGCATAATAAAAAGGGAAGGTGCAGGCGGTGCTGGTTGCTGAAGGCAACCGTTTTCAAAGGACTCAAGTTTCATGGAATCCTGTTTTGTTTGCCTTGCTTGTGAACAATTCTCCGTTTGAATCGTGTTTTGTTTGCCTTGGACAATTCTCCGTTTGCATCGTGTTTTATTTGTTTTTGCTTTTGGGACATTTTTCAGGTCTGTACTTAATAAAAGGGGTTTGTTTTCCCTGCATTTCCAACCTACTTGTTAAAAGAGGAGTTTGTCCTTGTGAGTTAACAAGGACTCACATAGGCCGGGACAGAACACCAATTGCCAACTGGCCAAATTGTGATCATGTGATCAGTGGGGATGATGCAATGGTTGTAACTCCAGGGATGGGTTATAAGTCACTTTTTCCAAGGACATCTTTATGGTCATATGTCAAGGACTATCTGTAAAATGGTTAAAAAAAATTAGTTCCATATTTGGAGCGGGGAAAAAAAATCAGCCCACCAATGCCTCAATCTTGGGTTCTCTCTCCGCACTGAACGTGTGAACTGATTGCATCAAGAAAGAAATGCAGACCTTCTGTGGGTAACATGAGACTCGTGATGGTTCTTTCGTATCAGCTCAAAAATATATATTTTTTTCTCATAAGACTGGCTCTCAAGAGTTTTCCCAGGAACAAAAATAGTTTGGATCCATATTTATGATACAAAAATATAATGATATATTAATAGTAAGAATGTCAAAACCTATCCTGGAATTCCTGTTTGGCTGTTGCTATAGCAACCTATTGCACATCTTTAAAAATATATCAGGATCTTCCCCACTTCAGTATTCCCGACTTGCTTCTCTTTTACTTCACCTTGCTATTTATTTCTTTGTTAACAGACAGTCACACTGGAACTGCTTCCTTTTATGAACAGTTTCCCAGGAACAATTCTGAGAAAACCACAATAATATTATGATCCAAGTCCCAATAAACAGGAAATTCTGTGCTTTTTCACCCTGAGACTGGGAAAAAAGAATATAAATGTAAAATCTCTGATTACTATCGTACTTGAAGTAAGGTTAAGATCTCAATACAAAAATTCCCACAAATATTCTACTTGACACCTACACAAAGGTGATCTGTGAGAGGAAAACTCTTTTATCTATTTTCCCTTCTTCTTCAGCATAGAGGAGAAAGGTTTGCCTTTTTGTTGAGGGAAAAGTAATATGTAGCTATTCATTTAGGGAATTGCTATTCCTTTTACCAGTATCACAAATTATTTTCATAACGTTCAGCAAGGCTTTATGATTAAATTTACTTTGGAGTGGAGCAGTATCCAGAGTGAGGATTATTTTTAAGTAATTGCAATCTTCTTTTTTTGTAAGAATAAAAGTATAAGGATCCAGTATATTGAAGATTCATTTCCTTCCCTATGTGAATGGAGCTCTCATTCTTTTTATTGGAGTTGTGGGGGATAAAAATAATAAAGGAAGTATTAAAACAAAACCCAACTAAAATAAAATTTAAAAGTCTAAAATAATACCGTATGGACTTTATCTTATATAACTGCTTTCATTTCTTTTGCCATGTTTTGCAACAGTAAATATTTTTGATTGTTTCAAGACCTCATTATAGTTAACGTATAGTCTTTCAGGGGATTGAAGTTAATTAGGGTTAATTGGTACCAATTTCAATGGGTCTGCTTTAACATTAAATTCGGATCCAGCTCCATCGTGTGTCACATAGCTATTTCCTCTCCCATGTATTCTAGTTTAAACTTCTGGATGGAATTTTATATAGCTAAATATCCTAAGTAGGATGTTTCTTTTTTAAATATTGGTTAGTTCAAATGAAAAGGAATATTTATCTGAACTTGTTTTTCAGAAGTTCATATACGATCGGTTTCTCAATTCAGACGGCACAGAAAAAAAAGACTTCTATAAAGGAGGAAAAAGGCTCAAGTATTACAATATGCCATGGGGAGCAGGAGTAAATGCCTGCATTGGGAAGTTCTTTGCAATTAATAGCATCAAACTGTAAGTGAATTCATAACACTGATAAAATATCCATCTCTAGCATAGTGTCGATGAAAGGAAGCGAGGGTTGGCTTGTAGCAGAAGCTAAAGCTGTCCAAGGCAAAACAAAGTGAACAGAAACACTCATCTGATTTGGTTTCACTGTCTGAATAGGGGTTGAATCCATTTTTACAACTGTTGATGAAATCTTCATCTGTTACTCAGATAATACTCCATCTGAGATTACGTTGTCTATTAGTCCCAGAATCGCTGTTCATACCCACTCAGTAACTTCTCATGAAATGGGTACATAAATAAAATTTACATCTTGTGATCCATCAAGACTGAAAGGGCACAAGATGAATATCAACCGCAAGTTCTGTTTGATAATACAGGCAGCAAACATAAGATTGCTTATATACCCAAGAATACATTACTGTTCATTGTTAATTTGTAATAGCCTGCACTCAGTTTGGTAGTTGGTCTGTTCTTCAATTTTGCCTTAGCAAAATTTCAAGGATTCATTTATTCATCCATTTAGAGTTTACACTGTTTGCCTACAAATATCCCAGCCTTTGTGCCTACTTTTCTGGGTCTGAAGCATCTGTGAGCCTTAGTTTGTAAAAAATAAGTTCCTCTGGGCCTTAACTGCTTGGTACATTTGTTAAGAATTACATCTGTGAGCTCCAGTGTCTCTTAGAAATAAAGCCACACATTATTCTGATCATACGATCACAGTTATTTTTAACAGGATAAAGACTCACAGTGCAAATTTGCATGCTGTACAGCTTACGTTTACAATTATAATTTTTGTTTAAATATCCCCTCTGTTTTGTTCAGACTAGATATTTCTACTTCTTTGATATTAAAGCACAAAAAATGCACAGTCAACATCATTGGCTAAACTGATTTTGTTTTTGCTTTCTCCTATTTACAGATGTGTTTTCCACCTCTTAAACTGCTTTGATTTGGAACTGATAGATTCTGCTAAGAAGATCCCAGGCTTTGACAAGGAGAGATACGGTTTTGGAATGCTGCAGCCAGAAACGGATGTCAGAATTCGATATAAATTGAAAGCCCAGTAAAGCGATGGCCCATTTCTTCAATCATTCTGTCTAGTGCATAATGCACAAACAAACTATGATTGTTAGTTTCTATTGGAATTGATTTGGGGGCCCCATTACTAAAAGGATGGCAAATGTCTAATCCTAGACCATATTCTGCCTTCCAATTTCCTGAACCTGTTCTTCCCTTGTGAAGGTGGCTTCAGTTTTTCTACCTCATTCTCAGAACATTTCAAGAAGAAATTCATTGTAATATAAGCTACTGAGGGTAAGGCTGTTACTTTTTCAGTTTAACCTCTCTCCATCACTCTGTAGCCTCTCAGGCTTACAATGACTTTTCATCTGAAAAAAGCAAAGGGGGGATGGGTAGACTGTAGGAGGAATACTTCACAATGTAGTACAAGATCCTGATACAATATTTCTGTTCTCGTTGAGTACAATTATAACGGAATTAATGCAAAAACACCACACTCCTTTTATATGGATTTTAATTGAGATTCCTTTGTGTAGTAAAAAAAAAAAAAAAAGCAAAAGCACTTTATTTTTTTATCAGTTTGAATTCAGAAAAATATTTTGGCCCAGTGCTTCTTTTGTCTTTCTCAACTATGATCCTCCAGATATTCTGGCTGGGAATTCTGAGAGTTTGTAATTTAATGCACCTTTAAAGCATCAATTTAGAGAAGCCTGATTTATGTTTAGCTATGTAAATGCATTTTACGCTGTTCTGCAAGTTGCTAATATTCAAAGGTTTTTGCAAACCAGTATTTCTGTATATATATGTTGATGCAGGTAGGCAATTTCAAATAGTATATACAGTATGTGCATAAAGCATTTAAATTGGCCTTTTGTGACATGTTAGGAAGCCAACTAAGTTCTGAGTTCATGAACAGTGAATAATAAATATGAATAAAAATAATTTGTTGGATTGAAAAGTTACTGTAAACTATTAACTTACTGTTCCATCCTTACATTCTTCAAGAATTTTTTTTTTAAAAAAACACCCCAAACCCTCTCATAATATAGAAAGAAGCAGATAGTAACTGACTACATCAAGAGCAGTGTATGTGTGTGTTTCATTCATGTGTGTGTGTATGAGAAACACACATACATTGTCTGGCTGCAGGGAATCGATGTTAAAATGGCAGACATAATGGCCATATGCACTCCAGACAAATAAAGAGGGCAGGAGTTCTATCGCTTGGTTGCACCTCCCATTTTGATAAAGTTTATCTCCACAACAGACACAGCTATATTACCCTAGTATTGTTAATTTGTGGCTATCCAGGATTTCTCACTGTTTACCATGCTAGCTTGCTACTTAAGAACTGTATTCCAAAAAGGGCTACAGCTTCCCTACCCCAAAGCAATATTGCAAATCCAACTACATCATCACAAAGTCACCTACTGAAATCAGTGTATTTTTGAGTTAATATAAATAGTAGACAGAAAGTTCCATTCAAGAGCAAGATGACAGGCTGTTCTGGACAGCAGCATTAAAATGCAGTTATTCAGCACAGGAGCTAGCTTAAGCTTATGTCAGCTTAAAGAAGTGTTGACCACACTTCACCAACATTTATTCTGCTTTGACAAAGGAGAACTGGGGTGTCTGTCCACACAAGAAGCTGTGGGGGGAATTGGCATTGAGAATGCCTCCTTTGATGCCCGTTAATGACAGCAGAAGATCTTTAAGACTTCTACTGTCAGTTGTATGATTTCTCTGTGGGACTAGAGACATCCATTTTCTTTCCATCTTGTTCCCTCTTACTTCTTTTGCCACTTCAGAAGTTTTGTTTCCTTCTCATCCAGTGTCAACTGCTATCAGAATAAACCACCACCAATCGCTTTTCTTAAAGTGTGGCAGGGCAGGCTGGGAGAATAAGTGTCAGTGGCTCAGATAGTGTCAGAATGAAATTGTGGAGATGCTCCACACCAGTAATCTGTTACATGGGGTATTTCAGAACACAATGGTCCAGCTGAATATTGGTGGGGTTAAAGTAGGGGTTTGGAATATGGAGTGAGCTATTATCAAGCTCTTAACCTATTGGCTGGACTAGTTTTGGATAGGTTTACAAGCCATAGAGAAGACTTGTAGCCTAGTTTACCATATTTCCTATCACTTGCCTTAGAGTTGGAAAATGGCAGAACTCTTGTTGATTTCATCCCAGCTCCCAAATATTCCAGACAAATAAATGTAGAAAAGGAATGCTGAAAGCAAGTAACCACAGCACCCCAAAATATCTCATGAAGACTGCAAAACGGTATTAGGGTAGTCCAAATGGCACTATTTCATTGCAACAACATATGTTGACTATGATTGATTTACCTAGCTACCAGCCTTCAAAGTAGACCAGATCAGGAAAATAAAGTCGTATAGGCCCATATTATTTTTATTGTAAAATATAGTAACAATATATTCTTTCAGTCCCTCAAGCCCATTCTTTATGCAAATAAATTAACGAAGCCTAGCCTTGGTGAGGTCCAAATCCAGGGGCAGCACTCAATGATCTTGGCTGATATTGAAAAGCTAAGCAGTATATCTAACAGTACTTAGAAGTAAGATTACCAGAAAATCACAGGATTATAGTTAAAAGATGAAAGGAAGGTGAAAAAATATCCTGGAAAAAAGACGAAAGGAAACTATTCTCATTTTGCTGCCAAGAATGGGCATGTAGACAGCAGAGTCTTTCCATTTCCAGCCTTGATGAGACAACCCAATATTGGGTTCCCCAATAATTTATTTGTAAATATTTATTCAAGTTGTATGTCTATATGTATATGTGTGTGTTTGTGTTTTAATCTTCAGCTTTAACTTTAGGATTACAATTTATCCCTACTTATTTGCAAACACACTTCACTGCGCATCAGTACTATTATGCAACACTTATGTTTAAGTGACTTTCTAACTATAAGACTATAAGAGTCTTATAGTTAGAAAGTTTATAGTTTATGCTATACTAGGGTTAGAATATGGTTTACTGAACAATAGAGCAACCTAGTTCACACATGACAACCACTTTGGTGTCTGTTTGGTTAAAGACATGGGCTAGAAACTCAGTTTGTAGCCCTGCCTTAGGCACCAAGCCAACAGGGTGACCTTGGGCCAGTCCCTTTTCTTTAGACCTAGAAAGAAGGCAATGGCGTTTCCAAAAAATGTTACCAAGAAAACAGCATGAATTTGTCAATGGAGTTGCTAGGTATACACACAAACACAAATTCACACCTAACTCCAAATCCCAGACCATGGTTTACAAATCATGATAGCTAAGTTCATCTACCTTTTTTTTTTTTCAATATAAAATTTTTATTATTTTTCATCATAAAAAAAACATCACAAATGTTACACAATGCTATATGAAAGACCCCCCACCCCCCACCCCCCCGGACTTCCCGAACCTAATCCCAGGATAATATTCAGATATAAGTAAACAAATATTAGTATCTCTAACTCCACAGAGTATATTATTCTACATGAGTAGGTAAAATATATAAAAGAAAAAAAAAAGAAAATTTTTTCTAAAAACCTAAATTATATTCCACCACTCTATGCTTCTTTTGAATATAAACAATCCAGTAAGTTCATCTACCTTGAAACTGTTATGACTTCATGAAAAGTAAGACTCTAGCCCTTGTGTCTAATTAAACTTACTTCCCACTTAGTATACATAATAATTTATATGTAGCCCACACAACCATCAGATTGAATCCATCCACTCCAAATGTACAGCAGTGTTTTTCAAACTTGGCAATTTTATGATATGTTGGCTTCAATTCTAATGCTGGCTGTGGAATTCTGGGAGCTGAAATCCATATCTTAAAGCTGCCAAGTTTGAAAAACACTGGTTCATAGGATCTTCAACAGATTATATAGAGCAGTGGTCCCCAATTTTTCTGGCACCTTGGTTTCATGGAATAAAACTTTTCATGGACTGGAGGGAGATGGTTTCGTGCACAATCTAGATCCTGCGCATGGACAGAAGAAGCTTCACTCGCTCACCTGCCACTTTTGTGGCCCACTTCCCAACAGGCCACGGACCAGAATCAGTCTGCGGTCCAGGGATTGGGAACCTCTGATACAGAGTACAGCAGCTTCTTTTTCAGACACAGTGCTACACTTTTAATGACGCCTAATAACTACCAAGTATATTTATATTTGATTCCAGGCAAAAGCTACAAAAATGACTTCTATGGGGAAACCAAACCAAACTGCAAAAAAACCCACTTTCCAAGTATTATTATTACATTTTCCCTTAAAGCTAGACTTTCATTTTCTAGCATCAAACAGAAGTAAGCAGTCTTTGGAGACTACAGTTCACAAAAAAGTATGCTGTAATAAATGTATTAGTTTTTAAAAATTGTAAGATTCTGCATAGTTTTGCTGTTTAATTTCCCTCTGGAAATATTTGTAGATGCTGTTATAAAACAAAAATAAGCAAATACTATTGTAAAAATATTTCTTTTAAATAAGAATTTAACACATATCTTTAACAGAGCAAATAATCTCAGTATTAGAACTAAATAAAAGCTTTAGGGGGGAAATTGAGGTGTCCTGGTCAAAGTTGAGCTAGATCAGTGTTTTTCAAACTTGACAACTGTAAGATGTGTAGACTTTAAGATGCTATCCATGCATCTTAAAGTTACGAAATTTGAAAAATGCTGATTAAAACAACCTGTTAAAGGAAGCTGTGCCCATGAAATCTCATAGGATACTCTTATAAAATTGTTCATTATGCTGCTATTGCTCTTTAGTTTTGTTTAAATTGTTTCTTCAGTTGGATTAACTGGTTTTATTTTCTCATAACCATATATTATTGGATGTTTTGTAGAAAGGACAGATTTACATTTCCCAAAATAAACATGAACGTATTGCTTGCGGAACTCAATATTTCATTTTTCTATAGTCACATTTCCAACTTTTTATATCTCTTTGTTATTTGATCAAATCTCAGGGTTTCGAGGAGAGCTCTTAAGGAAATGAAGGGATGTTCTGTAAAGCTCCCCTCCATAAAGAGAATTTGTAATGCCTGAAGGCTTTAGAATCAGATTCATGCCTATGCACATTTAATATATATTTATGCTTACCAGCATTCTCAGTCCAATTCATTTTATTCCTATTTTACAAATAGGCATGTTTGTTTTCCAGAAAGCATATGGTAGAATACATGGATTTTATATTCACAAATTTTCTATAAGGCAGGTCTGAGAAAAAGTTGTCAAAATCCCACCCCCACAACACATAATCCATTCCATCTTTTGCTCTAACCATTACACCACATACAGTATACTAAATATTGTTCATGGCCCTATAATTAGTAATCTTTCGGAATCTGGTGTTAAATTCAGGTCTTTAGACAAAACCTTGTACATCTTAAAGCAGGGTGTTCAGATAACTTTGAAAGGAAGAAGACCATCCTGAATAGCATAATAGATAGGACCTAAGAAGGTGAAGGCAGAAGCCCAGTGGTTATGAACCTTTTCTTCACCTTTAAATAGCTTTTGTGGCCATGGACCCCCAAGACTTAACTCAAGATTTAAATCAAAAAAATTATTCAAACCTTCACGGACCCCCTGTGATGACATCATGCCCCCCCCAGAGGTTTGCGGACCACCGGTTGAGAACCACAGGGGAAAAGCACATTTGCTTTTTAATTTTAGCTATAACATTTATAACATTTTTAAATAGAACTACCAGAACAGCCATGATGCAGTCCTATTTTTACCTGAAATTGAATCCCATTTCAGAAGGTGAATTGAATACTTTATTTGCCAAGTGTGATTAAGACACACAAGGAATTTGTCTCCGGTACAGAAGTACTCAGCATTCATTTCAGAAAGTGCCAATGCAGGACATCCTTTCCTGGCCTGGGACAAATTTTTTCAAAAACCTTGCTCCATCTTTTAAGTTTTTTCCCTCTCTTTATTTAGCAACCCTGTTACAGTATGAAGTGATTTTCTTTATCTGTTATGTGGCAAGTTTCTTTGCAGTTGGGATTTAGTCCCTGAATTGCACATCCCCGTTGAAAGCCATGCATTCATGTAAATGGGTTGACTACAGTCTGATGATAAGGCTATTTGCATAGACCAGGGGTGTCCAACCTTGGCAACTTTAAGACTTGTGGATTTCAGTTCCCAGAATTCCGATTGGCTGGGGAATTCTAGAAGTTGAAGGCCACAAAAAGTTGTTTAGGTCCTAGAAGATGACTATTACTAGGATAAAATAGCTTTTGAACACATTGCGGACATTACTTTGAGTAATCTTTTTTAAACAATGCTATCATATGTTATTCCCTGAAATCATTTAATACTTTACAATAACTGTCTCTGCAGGGGAGGAAAATGTTATACTTCAAATAAAAGCACAAGCATAAATAAATAGTGTCAATTTTACGAAGTTTGGCCTTGTCTTTTATTGCAAACTTTCTTTTGGATAGGTTTACATTTGTTCATCTTGAGAATACCTAAATATTTTTTTAACAAATTGTGGGTGTATGTGGGGGGGGATTTCTTTGTATAAGATTACACATGAGCTCTAAGTACAAGATGTGCTCTAAGCAATGGATGGAAACTAATCCAGGAGAGAAGCAACCCAGTACTAAGAAGACATTTCCTGACAGTTAGAACAGTTAATCAGTGGAACAACCTGTCTCCAGAAGTTGTGGATGCTCCAACACTGGAAGTTTTTAAGAAGAGACTGGAGAGCCATTTGTCTGAAATGGTATAGGGCAGTGGTGGCGAACCTATGGCACGAATGCCAGAGGCGGCACTCGGAGCCCTCTCTGTGGGCACACATGATGTCACCCCAGCCCCGCCTTCCCTCACAGCCCCCTCCTCATCAGCAGCCCCCCAGAGGAGAGTCACCCCTGGGTGCAGCCCGGGCAGAGCAGCACAACCAAACACATGGCAGCAGGGCAGCAGATGATGCTACGGGGCGCAGGCGGAGGGTGTGGCCACCATGGCGCTGCAGGGCCACCATGGTGATCTGCAGCGGGCCGTGGATGGCCCTGAGAGTGGGCAGGGTAAGGGTGGAGCAGGGCGGGGGTGTGTGGGTGGAGCGAGGGCAGGCTGGGGGCGGGGCGGTTTGGGCACTCGGTCTCTAAAAGGTTCACCATCACTGGTATAGGGTTTCCTGCCTGACTAGAAGACTAGAAGACCTCCAAGGTCCCTTCCAACTCTGTTCTGTTCTATTCTATTCATGAATAAATGAGTTCAGTCAGTTAATTCAAATTTTCCAACCTGGTGATCTTCAAGTGCTGTATCGAGAGCAACCAGATCCCATATCTTATCTTCCATATCTAATCTTACTTACAGTTTGTTCAATATGAAAACCTCAAGTTACAAGCCCTGGAAGTGCACTTTGATATGTATACAGTATATTCTCAAGCAAATACTCCCATCACAAAATGTTCAATCTTCCTTAAATTAATCATTATTTAAAAACATTAGATTCAGGAGAAGATTACCTAATGTGAAGTCCAATTTTCCTGATAAGCCAGTGGTTCTTAATGAAAGCTAAGGTTGGCGGTTTGACATGGAGCAGCCTCTATCAGAGATCTTTCACCATGAATGAGCCAGCAGTGCAACAAATGCTTATAGCTGTTCAGGGACTTGTGGTCTGAAGGCTTAATGTATCCAATTACCCCAAACCCCTTTGCAGCACAGCTCTTCCCACTGTGCACATGTTTCCAGGTTATTCTGGCTGACTTGTCCATAACATAGCATTAGAATCATTAAATATTTATTCAGAATTAGAATTATAGCTTACATTTATTACCTTTTGCTACTTTGCATCAGTCTTTGAAAACTACATGGACTTTATTAGCACAGCAAAAAGAAAATGAGGCAGCAAAGGTTATGAAAACTGGAGGGTAAAAATCCAGCTCTACTCAGAAACATGCGTGCATACCCTCTATGCTCAGCATCTCATAACAGTGTGCATCTACATTCAGAGGATCCATTAAATTTGCTCTTGAAGTATAACTTATAGTGTTGTTGTTGTTCGTCCATCGATTTTCGATGAAGACCTTGACATCTTGTGGATTGTGGGCCATCAACGGTGTGTCCGTAGATGGCTGATGAGACCGATGTTAGCACGGAATGTTCTGCCACATACTGAACAGAGAAATGTGGACACTNACAGCTCACCATAGAAGAGCTGTTTAGGGATGTGATGGTCTGGCATCCTTACAACGTGGCCTGCCCAGCGCATCTGGGCTTTCATCAACTGAGTGTAAACTGATGATAAGCCTGCTCTGGGGAGGACATCTGTATCTGGTATCTTATCCTGCCACCGGATCCTCAAAATTCTACGAAGGCAAGTCATGTGGAAGTAATTCAGTTGCCTAACGTGCCTCCTGTACACTGTCCAGGTCTCACTAGCATACAACAGGGTAACTTATAGTACAATGCCCATTAAGACGTTTTTGCATCCTCCAACATAGCATCTTCGCTTTCTTGATCCTTTTATGCAAAATATCAATGGTGATTTTAAAAAAAAAAGTTATAAAGGCCTTGTCAGAATCAGAAATTCAGTCAGATCGACAAAAGGAAACCAAAGCTCTGTGATGGAATATGGTGTTTTTCATGTAGAGGATCTTATGTTCAACAGCCCCAGCCCTGGGGCAGAAGTTGAGATGTTCTTCATGCAAAGCAAGTATTTTACAACTAAATCAAGAAGGTTCCCTTTAGGCAATGATGTTAGAACAATAAGTAAGGAGGTTTGACTGATTAATGGCTGCCTTGAGGAAGGAGTTTGTCACCATAGTTACAATATACAAATGCAGCAGAATTGTGGATTGCAAGAATGTGGGAATCTCTGGTCTTCCAATATTGCTGAACCACAACTCCTAGTATCTTTTACCATCACTTCTGTGGCTTGGGGTGGCTGGGTATTATAATCCGACATCCAAAGAGAAATATGTTCCTTGCTGCTGCTATCTATCATGATGCTCTTCACGCTGCTCTCCTTTATCTTTCTCTATATACACATCAAAGAAATGCCTTTAAAAAAAAGAAGTCCCCAAAAGGAACAATTCTTTAAGAAGAAGAATGATGTTACATCAGCCCTCACTGTGATACTGTACCAGTTTTCTCTTTTCAAGATGTTTTGTAAAAAAACAAAAAAACAACCTTTCATCTCCTTCATTAAAGCCCTTCCAGAACTCTGCAATCTCATTCCCATCACATAGTACAACAATATGCAGTCTGCTTTCCAAAAAGCAAAGATTTATACAGCTAATCCTCATTTAACAACCCTAATTAGGAACAGAATATCCATCACTATGCAAAGCGCCATGAGGCAAAACACCATGGGACAGCATGCTTAGTTCTGGTAGTCCTGGTTGTGGTTGACCTCACACTTCTCCTGCTTCTGCCATGCTCATCTCCATTTCAAGTCCCCCTCCCACTTCTCTACTCCCCCCATCTCTACCCTTTTGGCTGCCTTACACCACCACCGCCTGCACTCTGCTTACCCCTGCATCCTCCCTTTCACCCCAGCTGACCTTTGCCATTTTTTTCTCTCCCACTGCTGAGGCATGCATGACTGGCCCTTTAAGAGGCAGCTGCTGGCTATGCAAAACTTTCCCAATATTGGCTCCAAGTGGCAGGGAGCAGCAGAGTGCAGGGCCACCAAAGGGCAGAGATGGGAGAAAGGTGGGTGGGAAGAATTGAAGCTCACCTTGTAGTTGTAAATGTGGGTGGTCTGCCTAGCACCCAAAGTGACTGCTGGATGCTACAATGGCTGTAAATCCGAGGTCCGATTGCAAATACTTATTTGCTCAGCACCATTGTAACTTTGAATAGTCATTAAGCAAGGACTACCTGTATGGAATTTAAAGGCTACATTGTGGGAAATCCGAGAGAGAGACGATGTGCCGACCAGTTTGGAGCTCTACATATCCTTGTACCTATGGTGAGTTCTATTGTCAGGCAAATGGGCATTTAGGAGGGTAGCAGAACTGAGGAAGTCCACTGTTAAAGGAGATGGAATGAGGAGGCCATCTATTGACAAGATCAGCATTTTTCAACCTTGAGAACTTTAAGATGCGTGGACTTCAACTGGGGAATTGACTAGCTGGGTGGGGAGTTCTGGGAGTTGAAGTCCACACATCTTACAGTTCTCAAGGTTGAGAAACACTATGATAGATCAGCGTTTCTCAATCTTGGCAGCTTGAAGAATTCTGGGAGTTGAAGTCCACACATCTTCAAGCTGTCAAGGTTGAGAAATGCTGTGATAGATGATGGAAGGTTGGGGTTACTCTGTGTTGCAATTTCCTTGTCAAGGCAGCCCAAGGGCTGGGCTGGTGAGAAGGCTTCTATTCTTTGGCTTAGATGGGTTTGCAGGGGGCTTTGTCTGGGGCAAGCAGGTCAATTTGGGCCTGAAGGGATTAGGCAAAGGGTCTATGATCGTATCTAAAAGATGGGGAAAGAAAAAAAGAGTGCAGCCTCCATTTTGTTTGATTACAGTCTTTTGTAACTCACAAAAGGCTATGAAAGCTGGCATGGATGGGGGCCACAGGGACTTGGCAAGTGAATGGGCAGCAGGTGGACAATACAGAGCTGGGTCATTACACAGCACAATAAAAATAAACATTCACAACCCAACTGTTTACAAATATTGTAAATTACCAGAAGCAAAAAAGGGGGAAGTTAACGATTTAATGGTCTTTTTTTTCTTTTTTCCTTTTTCTCCTTCTCTTTTTGTATTTAATTATTGTCAAAATTATTTTCCTTTTTCTTTTTTTCAATATCCACAAACAATATTAAGTAACAATACAGTGGAGACCTTAATACTAAGTAATGAGCTTAAGATCAAAACCTTTATTATACAGCAAATACTTTGATGCAACCTGCAGTTGTTTTTAAATGTTACATTTAATTCTGTATAAAAAAGCTAAATGATTTTATGTTCATTAACACTGAAGTTTTAAATCGTAATTAATACTGATATATATTTCTTTTTTTAATCTCCAATGATCTGTTATCTAAACATAAT
The DNA here is from genome assembly GCF_001527695.2 of Protobothrops mucrosquamatus. Lineage (NCBI taxonomy): Eukaryota > Metazoa > Chordata > Lepidosauria > Squamata > Viperidae > Protobothrops > Protobothrops mucrosquamatus. Next base: position 238,313 of record NW_015387218.1, read on the forward strand.
GATGTTACTAGTACTTAATCTATATTGTACAGAATACTTTATTTAAAATATATAATGCATAATCTACATTTCACAACACTTTTTTAAAATACTATTTAAAAACCCCACAGAACTGGGTCAACAAGCCTAGTCATAAAATATGGTTTGCCAATCACAATAGTTACTAGGTTCACATTATACAATAGTAAACCAAAGCTAAACAAAACAAATTTGCTGATGGCCCAAAATTGAGTGATAGAACTAATACAGTAAAAAAAAATATCCTTTGATGGATTAGAGAAGTGAGGTGAATATACAATAAGGACAGAAGGAATGGGGTAAATTTAACCTTGAGAAAAGATTACTATGAGAAGGGTATATAGAAGCACTTTTCAAGTACATAAACATATGTCATATAGATGATCAAGGTCTGCTGTTTCTTATTCCAAACCATAGTACATGAATGATGGATTTAAATTATGGAAAGCAAGAATAGTTTGATAGTGCAATCAATTATTAGGAAAAGGGGTGGTCTTGTCTTCACAGGATGTGATCAACCATTTGCCTGGTATGTTTTAATATGCATTTTGTACTGAGCGAGGAGTTGGGCTTCATCAAGGGTTGTTTTTTAATCTGTGCCCAATTAGATTGACCCAGATTTAAGAGAAAAGCAGTGGACCCTGAACTGTGGTTTCATTATATCTCCCTATAAGGGTTGAGGACAGATCTTATTTTGTAAAAGCAAACATATGAAATCGATACGCCAGTGCTTCCTATATTATGTTGCTATCTGTATACCATTACTGTCCAATTACTATTACTATGACAATGCTTATACTATACTCAATACTATTACTACTCAATTACTGTTAGCTATTACTCTATTACATATATACATATGTATATATATATGCTCTATACTACTGCTTGTATGCATCAACAGTTCTTAAGACTGTTCTGTCTTGAGTCCGCTCTCTCTGAGATTTCTTCTTTTTCTGTTAATGGCCAGCATGTAAAGTTCCCGCACCCTTTTTATGTTGTGCCTTGTTTTGCTGTGATACTACACTTCTTTCCCTTTGTTTTGGACCATCCAATCCTTCTGAAGGAAAAATGTCTTCTTTCATTTGGTAGTTTGCGGTTTGCTCCAAAACACAAGTCTCCTCTGCTCTTCTCCCATCTGCTGCCACACCTGTTTTAAAGTTGCAGCTTTATTGGCAATTCTGCTATGTTGATGCTGGGGAAAAGGCTCAAATAGAAGGAAAAGAAGGCAGCTTGCAATTTTGCTAAGTGTCCTGTTCTTCCGCAGGCCTCCATGGCCTCTGCCAATTCTTTTCTCTGCTGCAAAAAATACTACATGTCCCCGGAGAGTCAAGCTCAACTCGAGAGAGAGTCTGAACCATCAAAGCAACTGCTCGAATTGACAGCAAGTTCTCAGGATGTCCGACAGAGGAAGTCTTCCACCACTACCCCACTGCCCTAGCCTAGCCTGTTAGGTGACAAGGTAGAAAATAAACCTGTAATTTTCTGTACTGTATTGAACGCCAGTACTTCCGCCTCGTCTTCCAGGACATTGGGAATCCAAAGATGGTTTAATCCCCTCTTAAAAAAAAAAAACATGCCGTGACCTGCCTTTGACACTTTATCCTTCTCCATATTAAACCGGGTGCAATTTTGCCGGCCTCCCTCTGTCGCAACCCCTCCAAAGGAGAGCAAAGCGTTAAACCCCTGCCCGCAATGCCGCATCCGAACTCGAGATGGCGCTCTTTTCTTCTCCTCTTCCCCCTGTTCAACTTCCACTTCTCTGTCCGCAAACTCCGGGACAGAATTGCGAGGGGGAGACGGAGGTTCACCGGACTTGTTGATCTCCGTTCAGAAACGAGAACGCGAGAAGGGGGAGGAATTGTCTTGAAGCACAGCCCGGCTTCTTCATTCTAACTGAGCCCGGAGCCCACGTTCACACGTTCGGTGGATCTGAAGCTGATAAACCCGGGAGTTCAAAGATCCACTGGAGGGCCTTATGGGGTTTTTTTTCCTCCTCCTCCTCCTCCTCCTTCTCAGCGATTTACCTTTCGGGAACGAGCGGCAGGTTTTAGACTTCGGGGCCGCCTGACGCCCCTCCCAATCTGCTCGGTGGTCCCGGGATTTGGTGCACGGAGGGGGGGTTTGCACCGCTGTCTCTCCCCCCCCCCCGTCTGCCGCCACCTTCCACTCCGCCTCCCCGGCTCGCCGGGAGGACACCCGCCGAGCCCGCCTGCCGATCTCGCCTCCTTCGGCTGAAGCAGGATGTAGCTTCTCCCGGCCGATGTCCTCCTCTCCGCCGACAGCCCGCTCCGGCGTTGCTCTGGGGTCGTGGGAAAGGAAGTAAGTGGCGAGGTGAGAGACGGGGAGGGGGAGAAGAGAAATTGGGGGCAGCGGCGGAGGATCCCGTGATCGCTCGGCGCCGTGGGGAGCCGGGGATTCGCCTTGGCGGGCCGCGGGAAATCTGGGCTGGTTTGGCTGGGAGAGGCTGGAGGGTTTTCTGCTCCTCCGACGGATCGCTGGATCTTGTGGTTGAGGCCATCTGATCTGGGAGAAAGCAACAGTGCGAGGAAGGAGAGGAGGCGAGCAGTCGTCTCGGGGTTGACGGCGTTTCCAAATATATACATATAAATATGGATACATGCAGACATGTATATTTTGTTGTTATGACGACTCTCGTGAGTTAGTCCCCGGTGGTGGTGCTGAGGAAGGGTTCTCTCCTTCAGAGATCGGTACAAAGATATGCACATCATTGTTTCCTTTAGGCTAAAAACTCAGTTTAGCTTCTTATTATCCCTACCTAATTGCTAGCCTAATTGCTCCCTCCACCATTGCCAGATTGTTTGGAAGCATTGAGCTGATAACTGGATGGCCTCACACCCCATTTACCACAAATGCATTTATGAATACACACACACATACACACACACACACACACACCCCTTTCCACCCTGGCTCTTCTTTCAACCCTTGCTGATGTCATCTTTTACAAACTTAAGCAGAATGCTTTAGCTTTTGTCTTCCACTATACAGTATTAAAAAAAAATTTAAATCCCAACTTCTCCCATTTCATACAAGGCATAACAGTCCTTTTAATAGCAAATTATTCAAAAGTCTGTCTCTCCTCTCCGCCCTGATGTTTTGTCATCTAGTGAGCTACCTGTAGGCCAACCTTTAAAATAGGTAACGTTCTTTAACTCAAATGGGTTGTGTAAGGATATTTAAAATACTGGAGGGAGGGATGATTTTCTTTAGGCACATTATGGACCTGGGTATGTGTGTGTGTGTGCATGCACATGTGTCTGGGGGTTTGTTTTAACTTCAGCCAGTTTGCTATTGCTCCCACTTTCAGAGAGTAAGAATATAATGCTGTGAAAGTACCATGGTTTTCTTTTGTCTTAGATGTTCTTCAAGTAGAACAGGGGTCCTCAACCTTGGCAACTTTAAGACTTGTGGACTTCAACTCCCAGAATTCCTCAACCAGCAAAGCTGGCTGAGGAATTCTGTGAATTGAAGTCCACAAGTCTTAAAGTTGCCAAGGTTGAGGACCCCTGATGTAGAAGGAAAACTATGTAAGTTTTAAAAGCAAGGTTGCTAATAGATGTATTACGGTATTGTAAATTGTTAATGTCAGCCTGGGCTCCTGTCTTTGAGTTTATACATACAGAAAGATGAGAAGCACACATGAAGAGGGTAAAGGGGAAATATTATTTATTTTCTTTAAATTGTTAAATATAATCTGTTCACTGTTTAAAACATAATTCATCCCTTTGGCAAAGGAGAACTTATCTGGAAAATGCAGCTAAATGCATAGGTACAATGAGCAATGCTTTGATATTTTAGAACTAGTGCATACAAAATACATATTGATATTTCAGTCTGAAAATGCACGTATTTTGGTGGATAGATGATCAGGTAGATCATTTGAAATCAGTAGATAATTGTACTCATAGCTGCAAAACATTTATGTCAGCATTATTGCAAATTCTTCTTTCTCTCTCCCAGGGAAACTATAATATAGTGTATAATGTGTTTTCTTAAGATTTTATACAGAAAAGTACATATTTGAGTAATGGAATATACATTTTGGTGAGCCTGTGTCTGATTATTTCCTTATATGTTCATATGGCATATATACTTTACAGGTAAAGAGGTTTGATTGTTGGTCTTTCTGGATGAAATACTGAGAATCATACTACCTCAGGGTAGTAAACTATCAGATCCTTTAGCTTGTTCCATAGGCCTAATTTCCTACACATCCTTTCCCCAAAACGCAAAGCTTCTGATGATAATAGAAAACATCCTATCAATATCAACCTTATCCACACATCAAGAAGAAAGCTCTTGCTTGGAACCTCTGCTTATATGTGTGTGAGAAGGAACTGTACAAGGAAAGAAAGAGGCTAACTGGCATTAAAATGACAAATATTAACATAGCTTGAATGATTGGCCAGGGTAACACATTATGCACTTATCCGTTCAAAAAAGTCCACAAAAATTTATGTTAATTTTTAATCTAAAAGGAGGATAGGTAAAAATGAAAAACATGAAATGCCTTGCATTTTGAGAAAGTTGAAATGAATTAAAATGGATGCTGGGCTTATGAGGATGATCAGCCTTTTCAGAACAACACAGCACAGATATTTGTGCTCTGGGAGAAGATATGTAAAGAATTCATCTTCAGCACTTTAGGTAGTGGATAGCTCTAAGTGTTCCCTACCACTAAAATGTATGAAATTGGACAAAGGCTGTAGGAAGGCTTTGTTAACTCAGTGGCTAAAAGCCCCTATTAGCATTTCTCCCTTCCTTCAGTTCACTTTCTTTAGGACTTTTTGTTCAGTTTCAGCACCATGACACTGAACAGCAGCCTGTGCTCTTATAGCCCATCTCCTGTCTCTGCTGCTCCTTCGAGCAAACTAACTGAGCTATTTGTATAACTCCCTGATTAATTGGACAACAGGCAGTTTGCAAACAAAGGAAGAAGCTTTCAATTTAATTTGCTGAAGTTACCAGTAATTCTGTGGATTATTTTGTTTACAGGAATGGAGGAGCCGGAAAACAGATGAAGAGAACCTGTCTGGAACTGTGAAGACCCAGGAATCACTTGTCAGCCTGTTTCAATCTTTTAAAGATAAGCAATGCCTGCAGGAATGAATAAACATGGATCTCGATCTACTACCTCTTTGCCCCCGGATCCCATGGAGATTGTCAGGAGCAAAGCTTGTTCCAGAAGGGTCAAGCTTAATGTGGGGGGCTTGGCACATGAGGTTTTATGGCGAACCTTGGACAGGTTACCACGGACAAGATTGGGTAAACTCAGAGATTGCAATACTCATGAATCCCTGATGGATATATGTGATGACTATAACTTGGAGGAGAATGAATATTTCTTTGATAGGCACCCAGGGGCATTTACTTCTATCTTGAACTTTTACCGCACAGGCAAGTTGCACATGATGGAGGAAATGTGCGCCTTGTCCTTCAGCCAAGAACTGGACTATTGGGGAATTGATGAAATTTATCTAGAATCTTGTTGCCAGGCAAGGTATCATCAGAAAAAGGAACAGATGAATGAAGAGCTCAAGAGAGAAGCAGAAACCATGCGTGACAGGGAGGGAGAGGAATTTGATAACACTTGCTGTGCAGAGAAGAGAAAAAAACTCTGGGACCTTTTGGAGAAGCCCAATTCTTCTGTAGCAGCCAAGGTAATATCCAATCTATCCATTCTTGATCTGTGATAGATAGGGCTAGAAAGATGGCAATTCACATTTTCAATTGTACCTTCCTGGTGATTGCCCCTGGCTATTTTTGATGTACAAAGAGATAAGAAAAACTCGGTGATGGTTTAGTTTTTGGAAATCCTTATGTTTTTCAACTTGGCAGGGAATTATGATCTGCAATTATTTTTAATAGAGGTTTCTTTGCAACAGTTATAAAAATGGGATTAACACTGCCTTCTTTTAGAAGGTTCATTCAGAATCCCAGTCTAACCTTGGAATTATGTGGAGATCTCTCATCTATATAGTAACCAGATTTAATCCTACTTAGCTTTTAGAGTCAGTCAATGTCATCTAAGTACTGCTTTGTCACAATGAAGTGAAGTTGTTGAAACAAAGGCAAAAAATTCCCTCTGAACATGACCAGTTATGTGAAAATATGATATAATCCCTGTTTGATTAGAACTTTGTTGTTATATTTCCTTTCATTACTCACGAGGATTAGGGATTAAAGCAATTTTCATATTCAATTTTCATTTTGGCAATCTATAAACCTTGTTTTGTTTCCAATAGATTCCATTATTATCTTTTTCTAATTCTAAATCATCCCAATCCCTTCTAATATATTTGTGCAGATTGTGATGATTTCATTGTAGAGGAAGTCAGAAACCTCTAAAAATTCTAAGCTGCCTCTTATTATGGCTGGGTGTAGTTTGAAGATGATTCTGAAAAGTGTTGTAGACAGCTAGATCCTTCTGTATCAGTCTGAAAAAAAGATGTCACTATTTTAAGGAGTTGCCTTGGAATAATTGGCTGCATCATTGGCAGCCCTTTGAGTTAGGTCAGGTCAGAAAACAGACACCCCATTGATTACAGGAATTTGACTTTATTGTTGTACACTATAATAACAGAATCTTTGAAAACCTGCCAGTTTACCTTATACCAAACAGAAACAGGACTGTTTTGAATTTCTTTCTCACGTTCTCTCCTTCCTTAGAAATAAGTTGGCATTTATTTTCTCTTAATGGTTCTCCTAATGATTCTTGTATTCCTATATCAAGGTTATCACTCAGTGACATGGTCAAGAATTCAGTGAGGACTGTGCTTGCTTTGAAAGTGATTAATAGAAGTACTTCAGAGTTTGCACAAGCATTGCATCTCTCTATTACTAATTAAAGCAGCCACACCTTTTTTGGGTTTTCATGAGCCTAAAAAAAAAAATCTTAGAGCTATAAAAGGTCAAATCATTAAAGCAACTTGACTTTTTCATACTTAACATGAAAGCCTGGAGAAAGACATGACTGTTTCAATGAATACCAAAAAAGGCCCAAAATACTTCTTCCAAACAGGTTTTCAAGGGTGCATTGTCCTATCCCTTATACAGATTGCATTGAAGCCATGAGGCACATTTCTCTCATAGGTATTCTTTGCAATTTATTTCAATTTCTGAACCTGAATTAAACATTTTTAAATTTTATCTTGAAGTCCCACATGACAGAAAGCTGGTCTAGTTGGTCTTTTGGCTGAGGAGTAAACTGTTGAAGACCTGGAGTTCCATTTAGACTGTAGCCCAGCTGCTTCAACAAAAAATGGATAGTACAGGTGGCTATGAGAAGAGGACATGACTTCAATGAGGTTGACTTTTAGCAGAGCTCTTACTTTTCCTGTAAATTATCCCAGGTTCCACCCTTGGCATCTCTATTTTAAAAGTGAATTAGGTAACAGTGATACAGGTTTTATAGGCTAAACAACTTGAAAAGCTTAAGTCAAGCATAGAAGATCTTTTAACCTTAGAAGATCAGATGGCCAACAGAGCCTTGGGTTCCACTTATATAATCTTCCAAAAGTTGTCGCCAAATTATGACGAAGGGGAAAGCAATTTAGTACATGAGCCTATTACTTGCATTTAACTAATTGCGATTACATTATATGAAATTGAATGGAATTAAGTTCAATGTTATATTTGTCCTAGCTTGGCCTACTCTTTGGACTATGATCCTATTAAATGTCAGTGGCAGTCCTTGGCTTGAAAAGGCTGGGTGGTCCTGATTGGAGAATATGAAAATTCCTGCCAACTTTAATGCAAAGCAATGGTGTATAATAGTCCTATAAATACAGCAGCATTTTATACCCCTTTCTTAGGAACTTAAACCCAATATTCATGCAAACTACATCATTTCTAAAAGGACACCAGTTATATAAATCTTCCTTCTGTTAAGAATACCCAAAAATAATAATTCAATCCTCTCTCTCTGCTGTCTGAGATAGAAATATTAATTTACACCTCCTTTATATATGTAAATATAGAACATATGTATCAAAGGATATTGCAATTATCTGTATTGGTACCTCTCAGCCTAATGCAATCTGAAAAGTCATATTTTACACTCACTTCTTCTTTCTTCCATGGAGAAGGGGGGGTATATGGTGGAAAGTTTAATGCTAAAAAAAATCACTATCCTACTTGGCAGTTAATTAAATATTTCATGCTGCTATAGAAGCTATATGTTACCACTAGCAACAGCATGTCTGCAAAGAAACTGGGTACAAATATGGAGACTAATACTGGCAACATGTAATTATTAAAATTGGCAAGTATTAAGATGGTCAAATATCAGGCTCTTGTAGAAAAGCAAGGATTTTGAAATAAACTTCAGGGTAATCCAGGAGCTTCTTGGAAGCTTATCAACTATCATTCTAAGGATGAATTTGCCTAACACATTAGGCTAAGCATTAGGCTTACTTATTTCATATATTTCGCAGTGTTTGTAACCTGTCCAATTCTGGAGGTCTCTGGTGGTACACCGCAAAATAAAGAGAATAGAAATGTGTAATTCTAAACCCCAAAATTAAATGTAGATGAATACCCCCATTCACAACTATGAGGGGCCCCCGCCTCACTGAAATAATACACCCTGACTTGCTTATAGAATATGAACAAGGAGGAGTTGCATGTAGGTCCCTAAATGGGGTTGACACAAAGAAGACCCATATCCCACAAACCTGATAGTAGGGTCTTTCAACAGGCTCTTTCTAGATGACCAGACCAGTCAACTGTTTCTGTTCTGGCTGAGCATCAGGCCACTACAATCAGGCCACTAGCTTAAGCCATAATCTAATTTATTTGACTGGATATAATACTGTATGTCATGTAAAGACTGCAGGTGTTCAGTTAACCTACCACGTTTAGTGTTTAACGTGATCTTAGCATTGGGGAGAAAATTTATATAGTGACTAAGAGCTGGAAATAGCTTGATGGCACATAATTAATCAATCAAGGAACTCTGTCTCCGTTTCAATGATAGAAGCAAAGAAACTTTTTTTCCTGGCTGGATTCCCACTGTGTGCTTAACTAGGTCAGTGAGAGACCTGGCAGGAGAGACAAAGGTAGGAAATCTGGCCAAACAATACTAAAACATATACAAAACACAACTGGCAAAAGATTTTGTTCCCCCTTAGTCCAAGGCTCGGGAGGGCAGAGAGGGCTTTATGGCTAGAGGTTTTGTATGTATATATGTGTTTATTTTTTTATTTAACATGTTGTATGAACAGAGCCAATTTGGTGGGTTAATGATTTGGTGTGTTGTGCTAATATATTGCACTACTTAAGTTTAGCACCATGTGCTAATGTGGCTATAGTCTCAATCTGTTAGGCAAGGATTGTTAATACTGAAGGTCAAAGCATTCCTGGGTGTCAAAAGGTTACCCAGGTACATCTATGAAAGGTGAAGTGGAAAACTCTTCTGCTCTGAATTTTCCCTGTTTTCCACATAACTGCCTACTCATCACTATCTCTACTCCTTTCCACCATGCTTCAAGAGAGATGTGATATAGGAATCCCACTTTCTTGTTTTTCTTTGAAGATGTTTCGCTTCTCATCCAAGAAGCTTCTTCAGCTCTGACTGGATGGTGGGGAATGGAAGGATTTATATTCATTGCTGGTCATTTGCATTCTTTTAGAGAGTCATTGAGGCCGTTTGGAGGTTTACTTGTGTCCTCAGGGTCACCTGACTAGTGCAAATGTGTGTGGAGCCTTCTTGGCTACAGGATGTTTTCTGCCCTTTGTCCCTTCACTGTTGAAGACAGGCGCAGGCTGTTGGGGATGAGCCTGTGTTGTCTGCATCTCAAACTGAAGCACAAATGGTTCCTGTACTCTGCAGTGTTTTCTGGAAATCTGTTGATTGTCCCGCACCATTCGAAGGGTGTTCATCCCAAAGTGCATAGCTAAATATTTATGGAGATTCTCAGTAATTCAGGTCATAGTTGTCCCAAAGTGGTTTTTCAGGAGGCAACTGGACTTTCTTGTTTTTCTTTGAAAGATTCAAAGAAAAGCAAGAAAGTCAAGTTGCCTCCTGAAAAAACACATTTGAGACAACCGTGATTTGAATCTCCATAGTCATTAAGAGATAGTGGTGACAAGATCCAGGCAGATTTGCCAATGTCTTGGGAAGAACAGCATGCATCCCAGAGGCAGGATTTGACCATGTTACTTAAAAGGTCTTTTGTCAGACAGGTGTTTTGTGTAGAGTGAAAGCTGGAAAACCGATGCAAGCCAAAAAATAGGTCTGAAAGTTGAACTGGTTCTCTCGGTCCCTACCAGCAGCCAATGGAGTCTCCTTGAAATACATTTCAATACATTCATGTGAAAAGCCTACAGAGTATTTTGGAACTGAGATTCTTCTACTCAATGGGACAATATTGAAAGAAACTTTTCTTTGCTTAAAGTTCTGGAAGTCATGTCAAAGATTTAGGGGTTGTGCATTAGGAAAATAAATGTTGTCATTTTTATTTTGCATTGTAGCTGGGTCCAAACTGCCTTTGCACTGCATCTGAATAATAAGATCTTCTCTGACATAGTATAAAAATGCATTAGAAGCTGCTTACATTGTATTGATTTACTGTATATGAGGATGATCGTCCTTGCCAAAAATGTCTTTTGTGATTTATACATTATATCCTGGTTTGTCTTTAGGAACAAACAATCCAGCACAAATGCATTTAGCAACTGAAGACATGCATATCAATATCATCATTCATCATCATTTTAGGCATTGTCTATCCACCTGTGGGCTATGTCATCGGACATGTATATGTCCAGAAGGGTCTCCCAAGGTGAATAGGCCATGATGGAAAACCCAAACTAACACTGATCACATCTGCACATCTGCCAACCTGCATTGGACCAGTGTGGCAGACCATGGTCTATTCCAGTGGTGGTGTACCTATGGCATGGGTGCCAGAGGCAGCACTCACTGTGGGCACACGTGCCGTTGCCCCAGCCTTGCCTGCCCCATGACCCCCTCCTCATCAGCAGCCTCCCTGGAGGAGAATTGCCCCTAAGCGTGGCCCATGCGGAGCAATCCAGCCAAGGACATGGCAGCCAGACAGAGTAGACAAGACTCTGCCCTCATGCCCCATCGTGCACAGTTGATGCTGCGGGGCGCGGGCAGAGGGCGTGGGCACCATGGCGCTGCTGGGTGATCTGCAGCGGGCCCTGGAGGCAGTGAGTGGCCCTGCGGGCAGGCGGGGTGGGTGCAGAGTGGGGGCAGGGCGGGGGGTGGAGCGGGGGCAGGACCAGACCTAAAAGGTTTGCCATCATTGGTCTATTCCTTCCGCATATCAATATAATTATTCTTTAATTTATAAATTTGCTATGCCACTTTTCATCATTTAAATCGTCCCAACCTAGGTATGTTTAGAAATGTTTGCAATAAAGAGTTTGAAGAGATGTAGCTCCAAAGCACTTCTATGGAAATATCTAAAAATGATTTCATGAGTACAAAAACAGAGTGGATCAGATCAGTGAGCATGTGTGAAAACAGCATGGACCAGCAAAATCTTTTTATATCCAAGTAAACCAAACAACACAGATACAATTGTGAAAAATCTTAGCTTCTTATATTTTTAGCAAAGTCCAATTTAGTTCTTCTTAACCATTAGAAAACGATTGTTCAGTCACAGTTGCTGTCCATGTTTGCTGTCTTTCTCTCTTGAATGGGTTAGAATCTACTATAGCAGTTCTTTCCTTGACGAGGAAAAGGAAAAGGAAATATTGAATTATTTGCCAGATGATTTAAATGGATCATTTGTTCCTTCACATATACTAAACATACTGTTATTAAAATCAGGGATTTAAAAAAAAAGCTAAAAGAGAATAGCAGGGATGCCATTAATCATTTCAAGGAAAATGAAATGCTTGATTTCAGTGGGGAGTTAAGCTTTAGTTTATTTCTTTTTCTCATTGAGACAAATGGGACTTTGCTGTGCCTAAACTTTGGCATACATTAAAATTATGTAGCACAATAATGCTACATAGCAATTATGAGAACTTTTCAAACTGATTAACCTATAATTAAAGAAAGATGGGGAATGTGTTTGGTTCACATTTTAATGTGACCTTACTTAATTTCATATTCTTTAATAAACATGCCAAACACAAATATTCAAATATTACTTTTCATACTGACTAATGATTCTCCCTGTAAAAGATAAGAAGAAATGCACTAATTAGGGAAAAAAACATACAGAAAATTGTGTACATTTCCAAAACAACATCCAAAATGCACTTCGGTAAAGAAAATCTTGCAAAAAGTACATATATTAAACAAAACTACTTACAAAACGTGTATTAGAAGAAAAAAAAGCATAAATAGTCCCAAATTATTTAATGCACTCTCTATCTATCTCTCTATCTCTTCCCTCCCCTTGGTTAGGTCGGTTAATTGAAGTGAATACAGAAGCCTCTAAATTTGAACCTAGAACTATTGCAAGGGAAGAAAGGAGTACTTAATATTTTACCCAAGCTATGTTCTAAATTTAAATACTCTTGGGGTTGCTATTAGTTCCTGCAGATAAGTAAGAGGAGTGTTTGCAAAAAAACAAACAAACCCTAGCATTAAAATTAGAAGATATTTAACATGAGGAATGAAAGAAGGATTAAAAAGGAGGAAGAGGTGGAGGGAGAATGGAAGGAAGAGGATGAGCCGAAGAGGAGGACGATGGAGAGGAGGAGGAGGAGGAGGAGGAGTTACATACCATGTATGGTTTGTCCTTATCAAAAAGTTCCTCTCCTACAAAGAGGAGGCTCTGCACAGTGGTTATGAGTGAAGCAGCTGCACTTGATTATTATAATTTAGTGACTGCAAATCTGCACACATTTCAAGCCCATCCCATCCCATTGCAGGCAACTTACTTCATAAATATCATCCATTGTGTTGAGTAGGCGGTATTGTTTTACAGAGAAAATATTTTCTTTCCTTCTCTTTCCTTGATCTTGCTCTCTCTGACTTGCACATTTTGTAAATTTTCTTTTGGTCTTTTTTATTGTCAGCAAAGCATGTTATTCTTCTGGGAAACTCAGTTACTGACTGATTTGGGGGAGAAATTCAGGATTTGTTGGGGGGGGGAGAGAAATTAGCCAAATTTAGCAGGGCATTCAGATGGAATCCACCATAATTGCTTTCCTGACCTTTTGACTCTATACATCTATGCTCTCTTCCAGTTATCCATATCTAATTGTAGCATGGTACTTTTATGCATTTCTTCTTTCTTCTAGTTTTTTTTTTTGCTATTTTAAAAACAATTTAAAATGTTATGACATATACCTTCAAAATTCCACTGCATGTCTGTCATGTATACTTGAGAACAGTCCCGCTCACTGTAATCACAGGAATCCTTTGAGAGAAGGCATGTTCCAGTGCCTTAAATTCATTTAAGAAATTAAATTTAGCTTGAATGCTTTGGAATTATTACTGCTCAGAGTCTAATCATTCATTCTGAGAAAAGGTGCTGGAATGAATAAAGACTTCCCTATTACAGACAGTATTGTGGAATACAAATCACTTGATTGCATTCCAATTCAATACCAGATCAATTTAATATGTTCCTTATATATAATTGGTTCAGTTTCAGTGTCTAGCTTAGAAATGGGCTTCTTGCCCATCTTGTTACAACTTCTAACATTCCTCACAACTGACCGCTTGGGCAGCTTGGATGTGTGATAGCACAATATACTGTATAAAAGGCTTCCTCTAGACTGGAAGGCTAGTGTACTGGACCCTGGATGGCAATAAAGCCAGCATCAGATTATCTCCAGACTGGAAGTTGCACATTGCTTAATACTGAATATTGAACCTCCAAATGTTTATGTCTCATTATCCTAGGCTTTCAAAAACTATTTTGATGAGTGACAAAATCTCAGCGAATCCCAACCACCTTACCATACGTATTGTGTGGAGCTGACTGGGCATGTTCCCAAGGATATCTGGCAAACCTGGATAGCTTTTATTCATAATTGCATCCTGCCATAATGGCCATTGTTGCACAGTTAAAGCTATGAACGTGAAAATTGCTGGGATGGAGGAAAGTCAGAACCTAGTGACTCATGTTGCAAATACCAGGGTGCACTCAAAGGAGTTCCATCTCTTTCTGAAGAACTAAATTTCATTTCTCCGTATTAATTGGTCCTCGTTGGGAAACTAAATAGATTAATCCCATCTAGATCAGTTCGGCAGAGAGGTTTGCACAATAATTGAAGTATGAGCACTGGCAGTGTCAATTTGTTTGGCAGTGGTCCTTAATCTTCAAAGCTAATTAACATGCCTTCATGTTTTTGTCTTAAGAATTGCTTAATGCTTAATGCTACCAGTGATCAGTTTCTGTAGACCAGACAAGTCAAACTCGTGACGTCATGTGACGTCGCGGAACAGTTTTGCCATTGCCGGCAATGGGGTGGGCGCGGCTTCCTCATGACATGTCCGGCCTACGGGCCGGCAGTTTGACACCCCTGCTTTAGACTGAAGATGGTGGGTTTACAAAACCTAATATATTTCTTTGAAATAATTCTCACTAGTTTTAGAAAAAGAGGAGGAATTTATTGGAATATGAATTGATCCAATGTAAGTTTTCAACTAATATAAAAATGTGAACAGAGATAATAATAATAACAACAATAACAATAACAATAAAGATCTATGTTGTAATCCAAACAATCCCAAGTTTTGTAGTTCAATGCAGAATTGAACAGCGCATATACAAAGAGAAAATGTGTTTGAAACATTAGGCTTATGAAAAGCAGCTTTAAAATTAATACGTTAAATGCACTCAAAATATCTAAAAGAAAGGTGTGCATAATGTAGGAAAATGCATGCAAAATGCATATATTGTAGTCATGCTATTTTTTAAAAAATTACAATTTGGTATAGAAATGGGAATGAACTTGCAGTTCAAACAATGATCAACCAAGCAAAATTGAACTTGTTAGGCATTCCTAATAACGGATAACATAATTGGGGATGCCTAACAAGTTCAACTTTGCGTAGTTGTTGCAGGCTTCTTCCTAATATTGTCCTTTGTGAATTTTGACCTGCATGTCTGTGTGTTTAGAAGCAATTATCATCCAGATGAAGTCTGATTAAATATTATGCATTCATAGGACACACATAATGATGACTGTTAACTAATTTTATAAGGTGAATAATAAATTGCAGATACAATGGACCATATTTATTTATATTTAGCTTTATTATTTTTATAATCAAGTAAAGCTGAATTTTGCAATTGAATGATGGTGATTTTGTCAATGTTGATGGTGTACAAGTAGTGTTCTTTGCATATTTGTGATGGGTAAACAATTTTTTTCCCAATACTCCTTCAACTGCTGGCCCTGGTTTCTCAGCCAACAATCTTAGGTCCTGTAGCCCCTTTGTAACCAGATGTTCAGGAATTACAACAACTAGTGTTGTCCTTGAAACATGTCCAATGTGATTGAACCTCTGGCATAGGTCTCATCTTCTTCAGAACACACAAGTCCCACAAACAAAACTAATAAAGGCGGAATACAAATAAATAAAATTTAGCCTACAGTAGAACTATGATCCAGTAACCCATTATTTAATCTGTGATGTCAAGCAAAATGTCTGTGTGATTTCCTGGAATTCATTCAATACAGACAGGGTAACAAAGTGACTGAACACATCAGGTGGTTATGTGAAATACTGTAATATCCAAAAGACAATAGCTGTTTTTACAAAAGCTTAGTAAATATCTACCAGTTTTATTCTTATAACAAAAGCTGCCCTGGGGCCCTGATCCAAAAGATGAGGGGGTCACACACACCCAGTTCTCAGAGCCTGAATAGATTAAAAATGTGCTCTCTATCAGAATTAACAACAAAATCTCAATCCCTGCTTTAAAGTTATTGGAGCCCTTCTCCATATATTGTATCTCTAGTACATTATAAAACACAAAGCAGGATATTTCTTTGCTATACCTGAGACAGGAGGAATAAATGCTAAATCATTTCTTTTTCATTTGCTAAAGCTTGCTTTATTTTCTAATCTCAGCGTGTCTCAATTGGGTGTATTAAGTAGAGCTGTGCAATTGTTCGGAAATTAGTTGGAAAAATGCTTTTGGGGAGAATAGGAGCATGAATGCAGCACCTGTATGCAACTATTTAAAACAGTTGCATCTTTTCCCAGAGTCACATGGCTGCCCTCTACAGTTGCCAGATGGTCCTGGGAAAAGAAACGGCTGCTTTAAAGAGTTTCAGATAGACTATTACGATCGTATAAAAATTTATTTAGAGTGTTAGGGTATAGACAGAGAAAAACCAAACAGAGCACAATCATTTTTAACTACTTCATTGGAACATGTTCTACAAATACATATACACACATCGATTCACATGGCACAATATACATGGCAAAAAGGAAGAAGAGAGAAAGAAGGAATAATTTACTTTCTCAAGGGGAAAAAACCCATGTTGATTAGTCCTGGATATTCAGTTGTGATAAATAGATGTTCCCTATAGTTTGTTTCCATTTATCAGCTTTAAATGGTGCCATGATAGTGATGGATTAGTTTGTATACTTCAGCTGTGTTGTTATTTTCTTCTTCCTTTGGCTTCTGCTTTCTAGGCAGGTAATAGAAGGAGACAGAGAATAGATTAAAGAACCAAGGATGGAAATATCATAGCAAAAATAAGTAGACATTTCTTATCACAAGTACTTTGTGTTCCTGTATGCTCTGCAATATCCTTTTGGAAGATGGATGGATGGATGGATGGATAGCTAGATAGCTAGATATTGCTTTAAGATCTTTTTAACATAAGTAAGACAATAAAAGCTTGCAACATGCTAACATGAAATAGGTTTTTTGCTTTACCACCAAAATCTGAGCAGCAGCCCTTTGGAAATAGTTTGGGATTTCTTTGCATTAGCATCCACTAAGAAATGACAAAACTTCATTTCTTGCCCAACAGCTGCACACTATATTCAAACAGAATCCTATGTAGTGATGTATTTGGGTAATTTTAGATTCAATGTGTAATGGTCTTACAGGGTGCATTTTCAGTTAAAAGGCCACAAGTGCTAATTGCTTAAGCTGTGAAATATACTACACTCATTCCTTTTCTTCCCACTTTTTCATCAGTTCACATTTTAAGTTAGAGGAAAAACAAGTTTAAAAAAATCCCTATTATAATTAAAATTGCATTCTGACTATGTACAATTTTCACGTATAACATCCTTCAATCACGAGTATAAGAATCTAATGAATTTTGTTTTTGACTGCTAGGATGCTACACATTTCCTTGAGAAGCAACATCATTTATTCTCGTAAAAATAACTTAATAATAATAATAAAGTTGGAAGAGACCTTGGAGGTCATCTAGTTCAACCCCTGCTCAGGCAGGAAACCCTATACCATTTCAGACAAATGGCTGTCCAGTCTCTTTTTAAAAACTTCCAGTGTTGGAGCATTCACCGCTTCTGGAGGCAGGTTGTTCCACTGGTTAATTGTTCTAACTGTCAGGAAGTTTCTCCTTAGTTCTAGGTTGCTTCTCTTCTTGATTAGTTTCCACTTCTTTTACAAATGCTAGCAACATCTGTGAGCATCTGTTGCCACAGTCAGTCTGAAAAAAGTATTTTTATAATGCGAAGAAACAAAGAACAAAGACTGATGCTCAGGGTCATTTTAGGGGGCAGGGCACTTGTCGGGGTCCCAAAAAGAAGCCTCTCCATCTAAATATGGGACTAAATATGATTAGTTGGATCAATAATTCTTATTCAATGCAGCAAAATTTAAAAGTTAGAATATAATTCAAAAGCTATTTTCAGTATTTTGAGCCTCTTATCCAATTGTACACATGAAGCCAGTGATTTTAAACAGAGTAAAACCTATAATAACATAGGAGGTATTGAAAAGAAAAGAGGAAGATGGCTCAAAGATGAATTATTGTGTACCTCAAAAGTCTGAATGCTACATCATATCAGCCAAGCTCTCACTGTCTGCTATTTTCCTATTATCTGCAGTTCTCCTAGAGATGCCTTTGGCCCTCCTTGGGATGTGCGTCAACCTTCTGTCCTAGCCCCATTGCGCCACTGTTTGCATGTGCTATCAATTGGATTAAATGTACTTTACTGAAATTACTATCATATTTTGAAATGGAAAATCCTAGGCAATAGCAAAGTACACAAAACAGACTCAAGAGAAAGGCTAGCAACAAGAAACTTTGCCTAAAAATAGCAGTCTGTTCATTGGAAATATGTTCTGATATGTCTTTGTAAGTTGCCTTCAATTTAATGCTTTTTTTTTAAAAAAAAATCCTATCTACTTATCATGGCACAATCTCAATAACATTGTAATTAACTTGGAGGCATGCATGAAAGATGAAATCTGGGTTTTGTTATGATCCAGGAAATGCAGTTATTGCTGTTGGAAGGAAGAAGAAAATCGAATTGACACTGGACCATATGCCAACACTTCCTCCTTTAAAAAAACAAACAAACCAAGGAAATTATCTGCCAGCAAGATAGTTTCTGTGGGGCAGAGTGATCTTTAAGTCTGGAACATAATCTTGCCTTTTTCTAAAGCAAACTGGATTAAAGGACACTGCAGGATTTATCTTTGCTTCAGTTTTGTTGTTCATCAATTTCAAGTTGCTTCTATTTATATTTTATTTATTTATGCCTTTGAGTCAATGCTGATTCCTGGTGATTGCCTGAAATCATCCTTGCAGTGTTCTTGGCAAGTTTTCAGGAGTGGTTTGCCATTGCTGCCTTCTTCCTAGAGCTGACAGGGAATGACTGGCCCAAAGTCACTCAACTGACTTTGTACCTAAACCGAGACTAGTTCTCATGGCCTCCCGCTTTCTCACCTGGTGCCTTCACCACCACACCAACCTGGCTTTGTACTATTAGAGTTGGCTAATCCTGATGCTTCAAGACATTTTCAAGTTTATTGGGTTGAATGGGACACATAGCTCAATAGAACTGTCAAAACAGTGGTCATCCAGTCTGGGATTTCTCTCATAACATTAAATTGCACTTAACAGGTCAAATAAAGGTCTACTTAAGAAAACATCCAATAAGTCAATCTAAGCAAGATAGGAATGAGGTAAAGTAAAGTGAATGCTATATCCCAATTTTAAGTCCAAGAATTGGGAGGCAAGGTTGCAAGGTAGCTGACTTCAGAGATATAAAAACTTCATTTCCATATTGGGCTGTTTCGGAGGGAATTTTTTTTCCCTAAAGATCTTAAGCCTCCAAGCCAGTTCATGCAAATTAGCTTTGCTCAGGATGCAAGTCTATTCCAGAGCCACAGCAACATATAAAAAGATTAAAAATATACTTCCAGGTTGTGTGAAAGAACTCTATAGAGGTAACAGTCTACTTCACTGCTTCTATGTGAATCTGAGAGTGAAGTCCCAGGCTATTATTAAATTTGTAGGTTTAGTGGAGGGGTAGGCAACCTTGGCTCTCTTATGACTCATGGACTTTAACTCCCAGAATTCCTGAGCCAGCATGGCTCAACATGGCTGACTCAGGAATTCTGGGAGTTGAAGTCCACAAGTCATAAAGGAGCCAAGGTTGCCTACCCCTGGTTTAGTGGTTTTCTGAGACCTCCAGCGTCATTGTCCTGTGCTGTCTCTAGGAGTTGTGGCAGGGGCAGAGTTCTCCAAAGAGTCTCAGAGCCAAGAGTCTCCAAGAGCAGTTATGTTTCTTCTTCCCTCTTTTTTGCTTACCCCGTATTTCTCTCATTCATACAAGGAAAGATAAAGAATGAGGCCTGGGAAGTTACCATATCTGAACTACACAAATAGAACTCCTAATTCTTGTTGCCATCTAGTAGTTCTCTGGACTTTTGTGCCCCAGTTCTAGTGACTGGAAAAGATCAAATACCAGAAAAAAGTGCAAAGGACAGCACAAAGAAGAAAAAGTAGGCAAATATGTATGGTCATCAGGAGGAGATCTGATCTAGAGCAACCTATGCTAGAAGCACCATTACTACAGTCCCCCCAAAAAGACTCATCTTACCACAGCCTCCTTCCATGCTGTATATTTTCCAAGAGGATTCTTATCTTAGCTGTTAGTGTAGACAACTTCAGGTAGATAGCATCACTGCTTTATAGTGCAGCAGCACAGAAAAATCATGTACCAGTTGTTTGTACTTCTTTTCTTTCTCCAAGAAGTACTACTACTATAGACCAATATGGCAAAACATCATACACACTAGTACTACAATGGCAAAACACTGCAGTAGAGAATTGGGCCAGACTAAATTGATTCTGGATGAAGGAATTCAGACGCATATATTCTATAATCCAGGAAACTGCAGAGCAAATAGTTCACAATAATATGAGAAAAGGAGCCAAGCTCCATGATTTGAAAGAACAATTGGGAGACTTGTATTGGAATTCATATCCCATAATTTATACCTCTGTGAATTATGGGAGAGCATCACTTGGGGATGCTAGTATAGCTCAAGTATATATGTATTTAAAATTACTGTTGGTATTTCATGGATATATCAATGGAGCTTTCTTGGCAGCAATACATAAATATTTTGTTACTGCTTTCTACTTGTCAATTTTTAGTTTTCTTGGCAATATTTTTCAGAACTAGTTTGCTATTGCCCTCTTTCTAGGGCTGAGAGAAGAGAGTGAGCGAGCTGACTTTAATCTACACACCTGCTATTCTAACTAAGTTCAGTTGGATTAAGTATTTAATGGTCAGACACATTTACTATTACAGTTTATTTATTGCTTCAAATTTTATGCTACTCTGTTTATGAAGATTCTGAGTGGATTACAGAATGAATTTAATAAAAACAATAATTCAATAAAGAGTATAACACCATTTAGGAACAGCATATCATCATCCCCAGATGTCTTTCTGAAGAGCCATGTTTTTCACCAGCTGCCACCATTTGATGAGATGTGACTTACTATATTTGATTATTGTATGAGTAAAGGGTAGCAATTGGCCATACAAACTGTTTCGGTAAACCTGTAACTGTTTTTGTAGAATTAAGCCTGAAATAGTGCCTTGTGCATGTGAGAATCAAGCTTTAGATCATGTCAAAATTTAAGGAGCATTTATTTGGCTTATCACTCAATAAATCAGTAGGCTGCCTCTATTTCTGAAAGGAATTTTGGACTGAAGACCAGTTGGTTTGATCTCAGTTGCTAAAAAAAGTTGTAGAAGAAATGGTGTAACTACTTATAATCTTGTCCCAAAGGTGCTTTTTCAAACAGCAACTGGACTTTATTAGTTCTTTACCAATTCTTACTGTGTTGCTCCATTTGGTTCACAAACATCATAACTATATTTGTATGAATCTTGAGTTGTATAGCCATTCTTATTCTTTTTTTTTCCAGTTATGGTCTGCTTAATTATTGCAGGTGCTGCAACCTAAGATCCTTATCATGTACCTCTTTTTACTACTTAAATACCAATGTACTTAATGTTCTGAAGACTCCTCTAAGTTCTCTTCTATCCTCTGTCTGTAGTTTATCCAGACACCGTAAATATTACTGCCTCTGGAAAATATGACAGGGTAGCAATGTTGGCCTGAGTTTGGAAAATATTTATTTTCCACATATCCCAGGAGGGTTTCAGACTGAAAAGCAGCATTGAACGTTCCAGCATTTATTTAATATTGGAAATGAGACAGTGCTGGAATGAATTGCTCAGATGGGCTCAATCCTATAAGTTGCTGAGTTGGGAAACAAGAATCACATCCAATATATTTATTTGTTTTTGTTTTATTGAGCTGGTTCTGAAATGATTTTTTTAAAGCCAAGAACAAATTATGAAGTTATTCCTTCATAATTCTCCTAGACTACTGGTCATAGTCACTCATGCCCCAATGCTAATATTAAGTTCTGTTTTAAAGTACATCATCTCTGATTTTCCATTACATCAGAGATACTAATGCCCATGTCCAATGCCATCAAGTTCTTACATAAGAGCATTCTCTGGGCTGTCTTCCAACACTGGTCTTAGCGGCCTCTTTATCAAGAGCCTCTTTCTGGTCCTTCAAGTTCCCATAAACTCCAGATGATAATAAATTGGACATTGGCAGAATAACATCAACAGAACCTCTTGGCTTTTACTTGTTAGAAGTCTGAAATTGGTTTGTTTTTGGTTTGGATTTTATGGGAAGGAATTAACATGTTGAATATGGCGATTGGTATCTTCATGAGTAAGAAGAATGTTCCTTTCATGCACATTATTAAAAGTTTCAGAATAATTAATATTTATTCAGAATAATTAAACACTGTGCTCAGGGTTGGGGGAGGGGAGCTGTGCTAATTTTTAGATTTTTGTTATGGCCCAACCCATTTTTCCAGAGCACAATTTTTAGCAGGTTATATGGTAATCAGTGTAGCCTTTATTTCAAGATGACAGAATTTGTGCTTGATCTAGTAAATAAAAATATCCAACCAAAATGGAGCAACGTTCATTTTCAGTTTAATTAAATGTTTCTGGTTTAACAAATCATTGGTAAACCAAGGACATTACACACAAAGTAGCTCACTGTTAGATACAGTTTACAACTATTGTTAACTTTCCCATTGGAATAAAGGGGAATAATTTATTTTAGCTTGATTTGCCTAAGATCACTAGATACCTAAGCCCAGCTTTAAAAAAAAGTTAAAATATCTAGAATATTGTCACATAGAAAAGAAAAGAAGATAATGTGGGAAATGAACTCAAATTTGGCACTTCGAAATCAAAACGTTTGTGTTGCATTTGGGCATGATGAATTACAAGTACAGGTAGTCCTTGATTTATGACCAGAATGGGGACCAGCATTTCCATTAAGGACTACCTGTATATGCCTTGTCCTCTTCCATCTACTTTACTCTGGAAAGTTCTTTGGAACTGGGAATTCTCTCTTGCCTGAACTACCAAAGATATCATGTTGAGGTCAACCAAAGCTTTGTACAATAGTTGCAAGCTTTCGATTTCCAATAAGAAGGAGAGGCATGAAAGTTACCTTACTCCCAAGTGAGAGGAATGTACAGTATTTAAAGAAAGTCTGTGCCCAATTGTAATCTTAACTGAAGTTGGGGAATAGCCTACAGATATGCAAACTAGGCCGTAGAATTGCCAATAGGCTACTATCCAAGCCATCTCACAGATCCTACCTGGGGGGGGGGGGGAAGAAAGCAAATCATTGTTGGCCTAATAAAAGAATTGTCACAACGTGCATTTTTTAAATATAAATTTCATAACTAACAGGTTTTCTTGCTTTTTCTGTAAAATAATACTGAGTAATGTAGCACATGCTGCTGGCATTATGTCAGTGATAAATGTGTAGTAAAAATAGGTGAGATCAAGAAACAACAACAATCAAGAGACCACACTCTTGATCACTTGACAGGAAAACCTTTTTTTGTGGGAGGGGGAGAGATTAAATAAAAATAATATTATGAGACTGGAGCCTGACAATTGAATATTAATATTAGATATGTAAATTCCCATGTGAAATTTTGGAATGAAAAAAAGAGAAGCCATTTGAAAATCATTTCCCAGCACATGATTATCTTGTTTCAAATGTTTTTAGCATCCAAGTCTTCAATTATAGTTCAAGGTGACCTTAGCCAACCTCCTTGCCGTGAGGATGTATTTTTGGTAGCTCTGCAACATTTGAGAAGAATTTTTTCAGTCACAGATTTTACTCTTCTGATTTTACTCTTTCTTCCTTCCTATCTGTATTTACAGAAAGCTTTTTTTTTAAGGTAATTGAAACCTAACAATCCCCACAAAATGGAAATGAAATAAGATTGCTTCAATTGGCTGGGTTGGTAGCCAGAAAACAAGCATGGAACATTGAATTTTCCTAAAGAAACAACACAACTAATAGGACCCAGAGAGAGAAGGAGAGAAAGAAACAACTATAGCTAGTCAGTTATAATCAGGCAGCAACTGTTCAGCATAATCGATTGCAGTATATGGCTCTCTTCCCAAGAAGTCCAGCTGCCAATCTTTTTTTCTTACACAATTACAGTGTTTAATTATTGCACACATACGGGTCTTATCTGCATTAAATAAAGCTTTTTGGATGGCCGGTGCTGGTTGATCTTAATCAGTTGTAGTTTTATTTCAATAAAACTTTTCCATAGGGTAATGGTTTGAAAACTCATTTTTTAATTTAATCATTTAAGACTTGCTTTGGATTCCGCCCATATGTGAAGTTATGTTCTTGCAAACTAATGTAACTTATTCGTGTACCATTATTTTTAACTTTTTTTAAAAAAAATACACATCCAGTCATCTATGCATTTTTCTTGTTCTTTTATTTAAGTAAAAAGATACAGAAACAAAAATGTTATTCCAGGAGAATTTGTAACAAACATTAAAAAAAAAACTTTACACTTGGCTAAAAGCATTTAAGGGGGAGGTGGGTTGCTTTAAAATATTGATTTAGTTAAATAATTGCAAAAGGAGCTGGATTTTATTTGCCATATAAAGTATATGGATTTATAGAAATACAAATCTTCTATTACTTGTTTAGAAGCAAGTGCCACTGACTTCAACAGTGTTTGCTTCCTAGTAAGGATGCAGGGAATTGATGAAATGGGATAAACTGACCGTGGCTGGAAAAGTAACTGCCTAAATTGATGGATTGATTAAGGAGATACACTGCTTCAGTTCAGAGATTCAGTTGAATTACTGACTCCAATTGACTTTCCGATTTGGATTGATGGGTCAATTTTATTTTCAAAATCACTACAAATTTTCAAGTTGAATCAATCTGATTCTTTGATTGAAACTGTCAAATCAGATCAACTTTTAAACTGAGCTGATGATCCAAAGTTGAACCTATAATCTAGAGGAATGGCAAGTTCCCTTCATTAGATACAATCAAGCAGAGGCTAGACAGCCACCTGTCTGCAATGCTTTAATGTGGATTCTTGCACAGAGCAAGGAATTGGACTCAATGGCCTAAATGGCCTCTTCCAACATTCTAACTCTAGAACAATCATTTTCTACACCCCTGCAACTCAGCCATCCATTTAAGCCAAAATAAAGCAATCCATATGGTGGCTTAATATGTTATGTGAAACAAAACTCTTGTCAGGCTAAGCCCAAGAACAACACAGAACAATTCAGCTAGTGTTCAATTCTTTTGTTTACGCAGAAGAGACGGAATCTTGCCAGACTAAACCTTATTACTTTCAGTCTAATGGATATACCCCAGGAGATTCTAGGAATATCCTTACTCTCTTCCTCTGTCTCCTATCCAGTTCTAGACTGTGCTGCCTCTTGGCTCCCTCCTTTTCTGGTATGCACTTCCTCCTTCCTGGAAAACTACTGCTTCACTGTAATTCATCACACTGGTTCCCACTCCATAGGCACTGTCTTTCACCTGTAGATGGTAACTTTGTGTGTTCCTAGCATTTTGATCCTTTGAGTTGAAATTACATATGCTGTCAGTGTGAAGCCATAGAGTGACATCTGCTTGTATAGTAAGTAGCCAAGAGCTCCCTTCTAAATTTTCCTCCTTCATTTTTAGCTCTGTTTCTAATGACTACATGGATGTGTCCAAGTAGTTTAATTGGGAGCAATATGAATGTGACTTTCCACTGCCTTCTTCTGAGAGGTTGTTGTGACTTCCCCTGGATTTTCTGCTTCTTCCATCCAAATCCTAAACAGATCTAACAGATCTAATCCTACTTAAGTCTTCTGATATCCATCAAGCTTGGCAAGGAGCTGCTTCCTGCAGCAACTTCTGTGAATAAACCGCAACAGGCAGGAAGTCCTCTGGTTACAGTGGCAATTGGGACTGAAATTTCTGTTGCTAAGCAATGCAGTCATAAAACGCAATGTCACTTGACTTCATTGCTTAGCTGCAGCAATTCTGACTGACCCAGTTGCAATCATTAAGGAGGACTATGCAGTAATTAAATAAGGACCCCATATGATTGCAACTTCTAACTTCTTGCTTATGGGAAACCAACAGGGAACATCAAAAACTGTAATCATGTGATGTGGATGCTGCAATGCTGGAACTCTGGGGACTGGTTGTAAGTACATTCATTCAGGGCCATCTTAATTTTGAATTGTCACTGAATGAATGTTCATAACTTGAGGCCTACCTGTTTGATAGCAGGTTTTTTTTGATGCACTGAGCATGTTTCAGCCCTTCCTGCTTGAATTCTTCTGGGCTTCTCACTTCATATCTGACGCTTTTGTTTTCCCATATGTTTCTCATTTGATTTTAGCAATGGAGAAACTGCCAGGAGAACACAAAGGGTCAACCTGTGACCGTGGGACACTGCAGTCACGTGGGATTCACCTAACAATGGCAACTAGGACTGCTGGAACTGCCATCATAAGTTGGCACAGTCACATGATGTTGCATCTTATGACCACACCATTTAATGACAGATTCCCTATCCCTATTTCCTTTGGCAAGGAAATATTTATCTATGTTCTGTCTTTTCTGCTGAGAGTTGAGATTATCCCTTAAATTTATTCTCACAACATCATTTTAAAATAATTTGCACTGCAAGTTGTGTTAGGACTTGAACCTGGGTCTCTAGCTCCATCAACTCAGCCACTAGACCAGTATTTTTCGAACTTGGCAATTTTAATATATTAGTTGAGAATTCTGGGAGTTGAAGCCCATACATTTTAAAGTTGCCAAATTTGAAGAAAAGAAGCTAGATTGTATGGCTAACTTGTGCTGTGCTTGCCTAGTCAGGTAAAGATGTATTGGCGAGTAATAACGACTTACAAACCTAACCACAAAACTGTATGGAAAGATGCACTTTTCTATTCATGGTTTTTAAATGGGAATTTGAGACATCATACCTATTCCAGCATCAAAAATGTCAGATAGTCTTGAACACTGTCTGAATCAATGTTGAATAAAGTTTGTTTTTCAATCTTTGATTTGTTTCCTGTTTATATTCCAATGAACATAATTATACTAGGACTTCCAGTCTGCCAATCATGGCTTCTTTGAGTTCCTGTAAGCTCCTGCTCGTGGTATCAGAGATAGCCACCTTACTTTCTATTGTCCTTTTGTTTATTATCTTATCATTATATCTCTGAAATATCTAAGCTTTAGCTTCTCAGTCTTCCATCCTTTGACGTTTGTAAAATGAGGACACCTATTGTTGGGGGTAATATGCTGATGTTGTAAATCGCTTAGAGAGGGCTGTAAATCACTATGAAGCCGTATATAAGTCTACGTGCTAAGTGCTATTATTAGTGCTTCCAGTGAGGAGTCAGTAATTCCTTCATCTAGCATTGAAGACTTCTTGCCCTCAGAGATATTTTGTATAATTTTCTGCATCAATACAATTCCAATGGATCCATTTTTATTCATTCAGTTTTTCTGATGGTCAGGCTTTCACAGCCACATGTTAACAATGTGAAAACCATGGCCTTGACAATATGTATTGTATAGTCAGTATGATGTCTCTGCATTTTTACTTACATTTTAAAAAATCTTTCTCCCAAGCACCGGATGCCTATTTTATTGTATGGAACAGCTAACATATCTGAGTCTTCAAAGATAATAGCTGCTACTATTTCAAATTTTTTTCTTGGTCATTGGCATTAAATTGTCATTGCCTGTTGACATAATCTTGTGTTTGTTTCAGCAAAAAGATAACACAAGCTATTTGCAGCCATTTTACCTTATTTTCAGTGGTGGGATTCAAATATGTGAACAACCGGTTCTCTGTGTGGATGCCCCTTCCAAAAGTCCATTCTGGGGCCTGGGCAATAAAAAATTAGCTACCGGTTCTGCCTAACTGGTGCGAATTGGCTGAATCCCACCACTGCTTCTTTTGCCTTTTGCATTTCAGGATATTTTTGTTTGCTTCATCTTTAATAATTTCACAATCTGAGTTTTCATGCATTCTGCTGATCATATCTAATCCATTAAATATGATGTTTATCTTTACTTCACTTCATATTCATATGGAATATTGCTGGAAATATTGTTGGTCTGATGATTTTATTAGTATTTATATTTTAAACTGTAATTTTGCAAGAACGTATTCAGGAATTGTGGGGCAATGTAGATCCTTTCCCGCCCCCAGCTGAGTAGAACTTCATTTGTGCTTACAGATCAGAGTCAGTGTGACTACTGTTCTCCAGCTTGTGAAATCCATGTATAGAATCATTTTTAGGTTATTGGAAGGAGCTATAAATATTCTGTATACTTGACAGAACTTTATTAGTTTGTTTCCTGTTTCTTTTGCATACCAGGTCTGTATTTTTTCCATTATTCTAAAACCTATTTTCCCTCAACTTTAGCATTCCAGTTGTCTATAATTAGTATGAAGGTATTTGTTTGTTTTTGTGATAAGTTGACAAAGTATTGCAAGTTTCCATAAAACAATTCAAATTTGGCTTCATTTCCATTGAAGCATAGATCTGGATCATCCTAGTATTGTTTGGCTTATTTTGGGCTTGAACTGAGATATGATTCTATCATTTTGTGGGGTTTTACCTGAACCCTGGGCAGCCTTTGGTTAATAATGAAAGCCAGTCCATTTTCTTTTCTGATTTTCTTGTTTGCAATAGAAGATCTGATTCTTTTCTGATGTGAAGTGACCCTTCCCTGTCCATTTCAGTTATTTGATTTCCTTCCTGAATGTTTAGTGTTGGCACTTCTATTCTGGCATCAAGTTTGCCTTAGTTCACGCTTTTGGCATTCCGTGTATCAGTAGATGTACATATCTTTGCATCATCAAATTTTGCTTTTGGGCACATCAACAGCTGGATATTCTTTTGGTTTTACTTCAGCCACATCACAAGCACCAGTATCAGCACTCCAGGCCCCTGGTCTTCTCTGGTAGTTTGTTGGGTATTTTCCTGCTTGGGGAGCTCATCTTCCAGTATCATATTGACATTCTCTTGATTTTGAATGTTCTTTTGTCATTATTCTCTATGGCCCTATCTTATTAATGTTTACCTAGAAGCTAGCTTTATTATTTTCATTGACATATTGACCTAATAAAATTAGTTTAGTCATTTCTACATTTCAGGAAATGCTGGCATTTCTTGTTTAGCAATTTTTAAACTACAAGTTTAGATCACTAAACTACAAGTTCCTGAATTCTTGTACTGATTTACACATTGCACTAAGTCATGGTTTAAGTACAATTTATTAAATAAACATTAATTGACTGAGTTTGCAGAGGATGCTAAGCATACTTTACAAGCTGCAGTTGTGAGGTTCCCATAAAATGCTAAGCTGTGACCAAACAAAATCTCTTTATGGCTCAGGATGTTTTATGAACTAGTCTTTGAGGAAAACCAGGACCATCAGAATGGTATGAAATCATGCCTGTTATATAGAGATGTTTCCAGTGAACTCTCAGCCTCCTGAACAATGGGGTCTTAAAAATAGTCTACTGATGTAATATTTTTATTGCAAAGTGAAATTATATTTCTCAAGGTACATCTGAAGCATGCTTTTGTATCTGTAGTATTACATAGATTATTTCATTTTATTACTTGATTGATAAATTCTGATCTGAATTAGTTTAAAAGGACTAATTAAGAAGAAATGTGAACTGTTTTTTCTACTATATTTCTAAAAAAAGAGATGGTTTTATCAGGTGTTGAAAAACAGGGTGGATTGGGGGATTTTTTTTAAAAAAAAAATGTTGACCTTGCTACTATTAAAATGGGCAAATGTGGGTTAACTCAGATTTCATTTGTCTCCAGAATGAGGGCTGTTATTAAAATGGATGAAAAAAACTTGATGCTATAGATCACGGGTGTCAAACTCGCCACGTCACGTGACATGTCATGACGTATCGCAACTTTTTTTGCATTGCTAGAGCTGGGGTGGGCATGGCCTCTGCATGATGCAACTAGCCTGCGGGCTGGCAGTTTGACACCCCTGCTATAGATGATTTAGAAATATTCTAATGGCACATTTGGAACCCTTAAAGATTAATATATTTTGGAGAACAATGTATTGTGCACATGGCTAATAGTGAGCTAAGCTGGGAGATATAGTTCATTGGATTCTGGAAGACCACATATTGTGCTATCATGCTTAAACTAGACACTTCACAAATGAGCATGCTAATGTATGCCTACCAACTTCCTATGTAAATACAGTAGATGAGGCTACCAATCTGGTTAACGAAACTACCGAGTTAGTGTGATGGCTTTATGCAGGAATCTGCCTTCATTTGTAAAGCTTACAAAATAGACAAAATAGGAAACATGACCAAATTAATTCATTCTACTTTATTGGAAGACTGTGTTAACAGAATCTTGCAAATCTGAAAACACAATTTTCTGCCCATCTCCTAACAAACCAGGGATAGTCTAAGCCTGTTGATTTGCCTACTATCCAGTTGCACACTATTCTTTCTGTTATCTGACCATTCCTAGATAGGATCTCTGGACCTAATCTCCCAAAATCACTCTCACATACCATTACATCAAGTTGCCAGAAAACAAAAGACTGCCTGTTTGCTGATTGCTTCATTTGTTGGTTTCTTCCAAGCAGAGAAAACTATAATCCTGCATAAAGAACTCGCATTCAGCTTAGTTACATGTCTTGGTTAGCCAAACAGACTTGGAACAAATTTCATTAGCCAGATGGACTTGATGCCATATAGAATTAAAGTCAATCCATCCTTACCTCTCACACAATTGAGATAAAGACCTAGAGAGGTTCTGTGGAAACCATCACTATGGCTACTTTGGTCCTAAATAACATGCTGGTTGCCAAGCACCCAAATTTTCATCACATGACCAAGGGGATGCTCTGACCGTTGTAAATGTAAGAACCAGTTGTAAGTTACTTTTTTCAGTGCTGTTGTAACTTTGAAAGGCTAGAAAGATGAAGATACAGTGAAAGACGGGATACGCATATGCCCTGTGACCATCTCATATTTAACACAAGTTGAAGAATTCCACATTCCACCTCTGAGACCTCCATTGAAATCCTTTTCTCCACTAAAGGAAATTTCAAAAGCAAATCTTCTTTTACTTGCTGAATGAAAACTAGTAGAAAAAAAATGTGATTTTTTTTCAGCAAAACACGAAAATGGGATACATGCAGATAGATGTGACAACACAGTATTTTTGTTGCATTTTTCCCTATACAATATATCAGTGGTGGCGAACCTATGGCACGGGTTCCAGAGGCGGCATTCAGAACCCCCTCTGTGGGCACGCGTGCTGTCGCCCCAGTCCTAGGCCTTCAGCTGGGTTTTATAAAACCTTTTCGCTTTAGGCCTCCACCGGCGTGTGCAAAAAAAAAAAGGTTCAATCAATCAGTCAATTTCAACTTCTCGCGGGAAAAAAAAAGATCTTGCAAAGTTGGAATTGATTGATTGAACTTTTTAGTCCCACCCAGTCTGCTGTTACCACCGCAGCCACGCCCATCCAATGGGCCACACCCACCCAATGGGCCACACCCACCCGGCACCCGACGATGCATAAGTGGATTTTGGGTTGCAGTTTGGGCACTCAGTCTCTAAAAGGTTCGCCATCACTGCAATATGTATAGGAAATATATATGTTACAGTACAGTCAGTAAGCTTTTTTCTTAAAGCCTTTAAGTCACAGGCTTTGTATAAATAAAGAAATGAATCAATCAATCAATCTCCTCTCCCAGAGCCACCAGTTGTGAGTTGGGCATTCATAAAAATTATTTAATAAATTAAATAGGTAGATAAATCCAACAAGTAAAGAAAAGCTTTCCCTGATGTATCTATCATTAAGCATGATGCTACATAAGAAGCAATAGTAGATTCTTGCCTCAAGTAGCCAATTTATTTCAGTTGTACATTAGAACTGGAACTGCAAGAGGAGTCACACTAAAGGATCCATGGGGAAAGTTTGGGGAATGACCTTGGGCAATTCATTGAGTAGTGTGCTATTGCAACTGAAAACTGTACATTGTTTTTTCCCAGAGAAATGCATTGGGAGATTTTTCTGGAATTCCTTTCTCTGAAGCTCCTGGACTAACGTCATCCATTTTTCAACTTAGTCTTTCTTTGGCTGGTTCTCCCCCTGCATCAGATTTGATCATGTTCTGTTCAGCTTTCAGAGAATTATCATAAAAATTGGATGTTTATTCATGATGTATTTATACATAAATAATTAATATCGCAAACTGTATTGAAAGTAGATATACTAGAGTTTCAAATAAAGACTGAAATAGAAGAAGTCACTTTTCTTAGATGAGACAATAAGAATCTTACTTCTTGTTTATAAGGCTCCGTCTCTCAAAATGGCTATTGTGTAAAATAGATTAAAATAGATGATCTGGAAAATGTCAACTTTCTAAACTCTAATATGACGCCATCTGAGTCTAATCCTTCCTAGCTGACCATAAACAAATGCCTGTCTTTAAATATGCACCAGTTTAAATAATTGTTTAATAGCTGGAGCACATACATTTAAAAAGACTAAGGTTCCCTTTGTTTCATTTTTACCTGTTGTTATCCTAGTGAGAAAGTGAATAATCCTTCACATACCCATTCATCAAAGGCTTATTTTGTGAGAAGTAATGGGCTCACATGGCCTCAGTTCAATATCTGGAGTCCATGTAATTTGAAATGATAATTCCCATCATTAATTAGTACATCGCGACATAGTTCTTCTGCAAGTAAAGCCATAAAAGTTCTCTAATATAAACAAAGGGGGGGCAGCTCCGAATTCTATTTGGACAGATGTATTGCTTGATTATGGAGCAGAAGACCTTGTCTGGGCTGTGAGCCATGAAAGATTAATATTCAATGGACACTGTTTTCCCTTTGGATAATATAACTTTCCCTGTTTTTTCTTCTTCTTGATACTCTAGAATAAAAGCCTGCTGCCTGTAAACAAGAACATTTTGCAGTAAAGCCCAGAATTATACAGGTAGTCTTCCACTTAGGACCACATTGGACCCAGAATCTTGTTCATTGAGCCAAGCAATTGTTAAGTGTGATGCCACATGACTGCTTTGCTCAATGACTGCAATGCCAGCTCTACCAGTTGTGATCATTAAGTGGACGTAGAGAGGGTTGAACCTCTCTGTGATAGGGCAGGGGGAGGTCCCATACTTCTCAGCCCACCTGTAAGGCCCATGCCCTTTCCCTGCCCATTGTGGAGAATGATCGCAAGCTGGCTGCTAGCACTTTTACCGTCATTCTGAAAAAGCTCAGAATGCTGGTGTTTGATAATACTTTGTTAATATTTTCACCAGATTTGAGGTCTGTTCCTCCCGCACACAGGAGGATTTCCCTTCCTCACACGAAGAGAAATCCCTCAGCATCCTGGAGGGAATAGACCTCAAATCCAACATCCCCTCTGCTTGCAACCTTCCCTGCCAGTTTGTCTGAAATGTGGACATGGGGAAAATAGGGTGTGTGTGTGTGTGTGTGTGTGTGTGTGCATGCATGCAATGTTTTAAAATGGCCTGCAGTGCTTCATGGGCTACAAATCACTCTTTCTGAAGCCATTGTGACTGCGAACTACTTGCAATCACTTCATCGATCGGCACAGTTGCTGACTTTTTCAAGTGTGGCTTCAGTTTTCTCATGCAACATATATAGTTCTAGTGTGCTGTTTGCTGCTGTCATTTGAAGGAAGATGATTGAAAAAAAAAAGTGGATCAAGTTGCCAAAGAAATAAACATGGATTCATATTGCAAATAAAGCAGCATTCCTAGCTTGGGAAGTATAACTGAGTTATCCAGCTTTACAGTCCTCTTGTAATGGCAGTTACCAAGGCTGCAGGCTGCCTCAAACGTAATCCTTATTTAGTGACTAATTGGGACCAGCATTTTGGTCATTAATTGTTGTGGTCACTAAATGAAACCACGACTATGCTTTTAATCTGACTTCAGCTTTGCTTTGCAAACCTGCAAAAAGTTACTTTTTCATCACTATCGTAACTGCGAACAGTCGCTGTCCAAGGCAGCTGCTAAACAAGGACTACCTGTATTGCTTGAAACAGGCCATCTGTTCCTGTAGCTCTGAAAGGTGTATGCCAAAGATCTTTTCCTTATGAAGACCACTTACCCGCAGGAGAATTCTAATGGAGGAGAGGATAAATCACTAACGATAATAGAAATCAGCTACTACAGAGACAGAGCCTATAGTATTGATGATAGAAACTTGGACTGGAATGCTCCTCTGTGGCATTTCACCCTTCTTCTTTAGCTGGATTCACCAGTCAGTTTGGTTATTTGTTGGTTTGGGCTTAACATATTGTGTGAACCCAGATATTATAGCTTCTTTAACAAATCATGGATAAATGATTTAAGAAGTGTTTGCTCTCTCTCTCTCTCTCTCTCTCTCTCTCTCTCTCTCTCACACACACACACACACACACACACACACAGCTATTCTCAGAAAAGCACTCTTGAGAAGCAAGGATTGATTTGCAGCCCCTAGGGGTTCATGTTCCTAATTCCTTATCCAGGATCAATATGTTGACTTGCAGTTGCTTTTCCTGCAAATAACATTCCAAACTCTTGTCAGCTGCAAAAAGCAAGTCCTGTATGAAAGTTCTTTTTGCAAATATGAAGACTGAATACCACTGAGCTACTGACCATTTTATAAAAGTGGCTGAGGACACTTTTTTTATCTTAACAGTCAGAAAGCGCTCTCTTAAGGGTCCAGCATTGCCCAGGTTCATAAGCCAGAGGTTGGATCAGGTTAAGCCTTCCAGTTCTCACAAGGATTCTGGGATTTGGGGTCTAAATAGCTGAATGCATATGATGAAATTGAAAGATTAGGTCAGAAGCTCCATGATGCACGGAGGTGAGATAAGGACAGTTCAAAGAAAGTTGACACTGTGGAAAAGATCAGAGATTGAATAGGAATAGGCCAAAGCCAATTAGCAGTACTGATCAGAGATGCTCTGCTGAGGGATTCTCTGTAGGGTTTTTTCCTTCATGGTCCTTGGTGCCAAGTGATCAATATTTGTATTTCCTAGAATGATTCTGATATAATGTCATTCTAAGACCTTTTATTTCCAGTTATGGTATGAGCAGTGCTAAATGCAGGAATGGTTGTGCTCCTGTCACCTCAGCTTTCATCAGAGGAACAGTACCACAGAATAAACTTTCCGGAAGGAATTGGTTGCTAAAGGAGGCTCCTAACACACACTGGTGTGCTGTGGCCTCTCAAGCTCAGACCTTCTGTGATCATGAATGAATTTCTTCAAGCAATATGGATCCTTTAAATATATGGGATGGGGGTGGGAATAAGCATATTTTGTACTGAGAGGTCCTTTGTGCTCTCTGAGCTTGGCTGTTTTCTTGCAGATGTTTCACTACCCATACTAGATAACATTATCAGTGCACTGTGCAATGAATCGGTGCATTGAGTGCTGATTATGTTATCTAGTATGGTTAATGAAATGTCTGCAAGTAAACAGCCAAGCTCAGAGCTCATTTTAACCCTGAGCTACAAATATTCTCCTTTATTGTACTTTTGCACTGCTATATACAGAAACAGATGCTGGTTGATTTGGAGTTGAATGCAAAAATTTTTTTTCTTAACTCATGTGCTCTTTAAAAATCCAGTTTTGATCATGTTTGACAAGGAGTGACTTATAGATTAGCTCTCCTTCCTACAGAGATAAGATTTCCTAATCTCTATTTTGAGATGGCACCTTAGCTGTGTGTGTGTGTGTGTGTGTGTGTGTGTGTGTGTGTGTGTGTGTGTGTGTGTGTGTGGGGGGGAGGGCACAAGTGGAGTATACAGACAAGTTTTATTTAATTGTGTCTTAACTGTGAAATAATGGAGCTATTATTTGTCCATTATTTTTCCACCTGCTGTCCCAGGATGGAAAAGGAGAGTGAAAATATTTTAGATGAATATATTGAAACTTGTCATTTAAATATAGTAACATTATAGGAGCAAAAGAAGAAAAAAAGACTGTCAGGAAGGATATGTATTCGTACCCATGTCTGTATTTCTGAGCCTCTGCATAGTTTTTAAAAAGACATTGGTGCCCAGTCTAATGTTAAATTGCAAGATGCTTGATAAGCTTTTCTTGGTATATTTCTGAATGCTAGGGAGACTGTCTGTAGTAAAAGAATAGCTTCAGGTTATTGGGAGTCACATGCACTGCATTAAAATGACCCACTTAATCTAATTTTAGAACTGGCATCTGGGTTATAAATGATGTTTTCAAACTTAGGCAGATCCACTGGGCTGTGAGATGTACTGGTGGGGAGTGTGTGTGTGTGTGTGGGGGGGGTTAATATCGGAAATAGACCTTCATATTTTGTGGCTATAGAGGAAGCACAATATTAGCAGTCAGCAGAAAGTGCCAAGGTCACAGATAACATAGCAATGTTTCTAGGCAGATTCTGATTACCAGATACCCTCTTAATGTTGTACATCTGCCCTCTTGTCAGTCTATCCTTTCTGGCAACTTGCACACTCTGGTGCATTATTCATCTATTTCTGTTGGC
The DNA here is from genome assembly GCF_001527695.2 of Protobothrops mucrosquamatus. NCBI lineage: Eukaryota > Metazoa > Chordata > Lepidosauria > Squamata > Viperidae > Protobothrops > Protobothrops mucrosquamatus. The sequence goes on from NW_015387218.1 coordinate 274,729, forward strand.
ATGTTTTCCTTTTCCCTCTCAATTTTCAAGAGCGTGAAAGTCAAATGCAAAGAAAAATGCATCAGGAAATTCTGATGAACCATAAAGTTTATCTTCCATTTTCCCAAGCTGGTATTCTTTAGATATATTTGGTTCTATTGAGAATTCCCAACAGCATGACCAAAAGTCCCAAAACATGTACAATAGGCTGAAATTGGCAAGCCTTATACATGGTTTTGCCAAGGGTTCTAGCAATAATATAACTGTTCAGAACATTAGCATCATGGCTGTGCTAGTAAATAACAGCAAAAGCAGAGCTAAGAACTTATGCACATATTTTTTCCATTACCAATGACCAGGTGTCCCCCTACCATACGTATCCACTCAATAATTTACTCCCCTAATAATTATCTGTGAATGGGAGGGGGAATCCAGCATCTTTCATTTGCTGAGAATAGAAAACAGCTGCTAGAAATAAATGAATGGCTGAGAGGCTGGATTGCTATGGATCCCTTTGAAGAGGAGTCTCATCCCTGCTGGTTGTGAATTTAACCCCTTAAAAGCTTCTCTCTTTTCTCCCCCCCCCCTTTCTCCCTATTTTCCCTCCCTTCATTTTTCCACATCTTTAACCAATTTCTTCTTCCCAGGGCAGTTACCCTTTCTTTTATCCCTTGTCACCTCCTTCTCCTTCCCCTCCCCCTTCTTTGCTTCTTCCTGTTTGTGTATGGAGGGTTTTTCTGCACTGAGAGTGATTTGTGTACAAGATAGAGGATGCTTTGTAAATGCAGCAGGTGATCAATTTTGTAAATTGAGTACTTTGTTTTATAGGCAGCTAGTCTGAATAAGCAGATATTAATTCAATATTTTGGTTTTGTCCTGTTGCTGCCCTTTTTTTCTAGCATAGCTTCTGGCAAGCATATACACAATTGCCTATACAGAATAACAATAACAAAATAACGAAGTTGGAAGGGACCTTGGAGCTTTAAAATATTGTTAATTAGTTTTATACCACCACAATTGTACAATTCTCACAGTGCCCAATATACATTTATTGATGGGAGGAAATCTCCAGTTTTGTATTTAGCTGGCATCCTTCTGTTGATAAGATGGGCATTGCCATAAGATTTTGTCTGTATTTATAGGGGTTTCATCTGTTCTTCCTTTTAGGGGAGGGATCATCTTAACTGGCAGATCAGAGACAGTCCTTTATTTAGAGGATCTTCAATTTGAACAACTGCCAGTCCAAGTATGGTTTAATCACAAGGGACCAGAAGAAAGATGATCTGATGGGAAGGATTTGAAGATTGCCACTCTAAGCAAAAAGAGCACTATTACCCAGTTTTCTTATGTAGTAACCAAATTGCATTTGCAGTAGAAGAGAATTACATATCAATTTTCAGCACAGTATTGTAATTAAGGGGAATTGACACCAGCAGGCTAGAAGACAATCAGAGAGTGATCCAGCAATGTAATCAACTAATGTTAATGTCCTTTACTACCAGATCACATTGCAGCTGCCTCAAGACAAAAACCAGATCAAATGGGCAACCCCTGGTATGTGTTGGAATAGGTCCATGATTTACATGGAGGTCATGAATTCCTGCACAATCTAGACTCCATGCTAGCAGAGGGCACATTGAAGTCCCCAAGCACCAAAGTCTCTGGGACTCCTTTGTCAATTCAGCATCAGAATCCAGCAGTGGCAGTACACCAGCAACAATCCCAACAGTCCCTGGACTCTAACTTCAAAAAGAAGTGCCTTAGATCCAGTTATCTGCAGAGCAGAGCCTTTGAGAGCCTTTGAGGACTTATGGATGACCCCTCCCATATCTCCCTCTCTTCTCTGACATTTTGGCTGATGAAAAATCAAAAATGAGATTGTCACAATTCTGAGGCACTCCTAAAAGGTATTCCTTCTTGTAGACCAGATTCAGAGAAAATGAGACCATGAATGAGGGCAGCTTTGTTATTCATCAACCTGGCATTCAGCAACAACAGCCAGAGAATAAGGTCACCAATCAGACATCAAAAGTGGAAGTTGGAGGCCAGAGAACAGGATTGCTTTTAGTAGCTCCCATGTCCCTGAGTTCAACTGCCCTGGATTCCTGCTGTACTTTCTGCTGCTCATCACTGTTGGGATGTTCCCGCGTACCTTCTCAGCCCTTACTCCTGGGCAGAGGTACTCACTGTAGAGAGTAAGAAAGAGGACACTGATACGGTTCAAATTTGTTACCAAAGCGAAAAGCAGAAAAACATGGATTAGATCCAAAACAAGAAGAAGAATCTGCAAGCAACTCAACAGATACCTTCCTTATTCACTTGAGTATAAAATGGGGGAAGTAAAGCACTTTAGCCACTATAGCCCAATGTTCTTCAACCAGTGTGTATAGACTGTAGATATATACATGAAAGTTTTTAGATTTTAATGCTTTCCTTTCTACCAATGGCTTTTGGCTTTTGAAAACACACCTGTGCAGAAGTTACTAGTAAGTCAAGGTGAGAAAGGATATAAGCAGCAATATTTATACAGAGAAAGTACCCTTATAAATAGATAACATTTCCTTTAAATACACATGTGTAGTAAAATGCAGAAATCTCAAAAAGGTTTCTATAGTCCAATGGTGGCGAACCCAGCCTTGGCGAACCCAACCTTGCCTCCCCCCACGACCCCCTCCTTTCCAGCAGCCCTCCTGAAGGAGAGTCACCCCCGAGCATGGCTCACATGGAGCAGCGCAGCCAAGGACATGGCAGCCAGGCAGCGTAGACAAGACTCTGTCCTCACACCCCATCATGCAGTTGATGCTGCAGGGCGCAGGCAGAGGGTGTGGCCGCCATAGCGCTGCTGGGCTGCCTGGGCGATCTGCGGTGGGCCCTGGAGGCAGTGAGTGGTCCTGTGGGCAGGCGGGGTGGGGGATGGGGGGAAGAGTGGGGCGGGGCAGGGGGGGTGGAGCAGGGGCGGGGCCAGTTTTTGGGCACTCGGTCTCTAAAAGGTTTGCCATCACTGCTATAATCTGTCCAGGCACTAACTCTGCCAGGGGACTGACATCCAACCCCTGGTCCTAGATAAAATCTCTGGTTGAGAAATAAATCCTGCTTGGAATCTTTCCTTGGGAAAACCCCTTAATATGCAAATATTTCATCTAACAATTTATATCCCTATTTGCTAAGACATGTTAGTAAATTTCTGTCCTTTTGGGTAATGTACAAGTGACCATTTGATTCAGTATGCCAGTTGCTTAATTTAGCAGATCTTAAATAACAGACCTGGGGAATCGTTTGTGCCAGAAAGTCTGGATAGATTCTGTCAGTCAAGATAGATATACATAAATGAAGATATGATTCCTTTGTTTGGCTGGGCTCATCAGGCCAGCTAACTTACCATGGTCTAACTTTAACTGATGGCATTTTTCCAGAATTTCTGACACAGTTTAGATCCCAATAGTTCTCTTTTCAATTAAAACTATTCCAGAAGGAGAAAAATAAAAATATAAAAATATAAACAAACAAACAAACAAACAAACCGGACTGTTTTTGTATTCTAATTTGTAAAAAGATAGTGAATGGTGATGTTCATAGGAATCTCGGGTTTGATAAACAATACCGTTGAATTTCTTTCAAATGAAATTCCAGCCTGGTGACTTCATGGACACTTCCGTGTAAGTTTCTTGGCCACAGTATGGACATTTTCTGCCATTGTCTGGTGGATCTCCGGTCCAAAGACGAATCAGGTTCAACCCTGTTGCATTTTTTCAGATCAGTGCAGTTCTGCAACAACTGAAGCCATTGATGGATGATCTTATGGACTTTTTGCATAAAAAAATAATATTCTGTGAAGAATATAGGAAGCCACTTCTTTGTATCTTTTTGCTTTCTTTTGTATTAATGTTTCTTTTCTTGCACTTGTTGATTTCTCTTTGCTTTCTTTTTCTTTTCTTGTTCTTTACATTAGTTTGTATTGCTTTTTATCTCTTTTTAAAGTTTCAATTAAATAATATTAAAAAATGAGACCATTGATGGAAAGAAAGAGGGAAAGGTTGTGAAGGGTATATGTATCGCTTGTGTTTCAAGATTTTATTGGTTTATTAGGTGGGGCTTTTTAAAAAAAATCTAAGCCAGCTCTGTACAGGGTTCCAGTGTGCGTGCCCAATATGTGCAGGCAGTCTAAAAATTGAATATGTGCAGTGTGTGGTTTCTTTCAAATTTAGAAGATTCTTGCTATAAAAGTTTGTTGGGTATCAGCTCAGTGACCCATGTGGCTAATCCTTTTCTATGCTTTCTAAAAATAGATAAGGATGCTTACTTATACATTTGTAGAGATTTTTTTGCATGTATATTTTTCTCTTGAAGATGAGAAGGAATGGAAATATCTATAATCAGAAGAAGACAATATATGAAAGTTACATGAAAAAAAAATTAAAAATTCTGTAGTTACTGTTTTATGGTATTTTATTTATAGTGAACACAAAATGCCATTTTTTTTGAAGCAGCCTTTTTTTCCTTTTGCCAAACAAGACTGGCTTATAATTCCAGAATTGAGAATAGTGACAGGATAAGGAAAAAAAAAAAAGCTCAGATGTGAATCCATCACAGAAGCAGACTGACATCATCTTTTGGCTTAAACATTCCTGAAATAGTTATGAACACTGGCAGTCCAAGCATTATTTATATGCTCTAAGCTGGGTAATAAATGCCTTTAAAATATAGAGTAGATAAACTGATTTGTTCTAACATGGCTCGGTTGTATAATGTTATGCACATATGGACTTCTGAAATGGTAATCCCAAATGATTTAGCGTCCCAGGACTTGCTGTGACAGCAAGGACATATTTAGGACAGACTTGAGCTATATTAATCTCTGCATCATACAGAGGCAAAAACCATGATGCTGTCCTGTTACTCTGATGCTGTCACAAGAAGGAGAGCTTTGAAACTTTTCATTACAGGCCCCAAGGGTTGATAACTGCCAGCAACAACCTATTGTAATAGCATAGGTCAATGTTTCTCAACCTTGGCAACCTTGGCAACTTTCAGATGAGTGGACTTCAGCTCCCAGGAGTTCTGGGAGTTGAAATCCACACATCTGAAAGCTGCCAAGGTTGAGAAACATTGACCTATGGCATTACAATCTTCATTATTTTATGCAGGGCTTCTTTTTCTCATAGAACGCCCAGAACGGAGTTCCGGCACCTTTTTTGGATGGAACCTTGTAGGGTAGGCAAGGCGGGTTGTATGACGTGTGTGAGTTCCGGCACCTTTTTTTTTTCCCCAGAAAAAAAGCACTGATTTTATGGAGGAAAACTCCTTTAACATAGCCAAGTTTTGGAATCAAGCATAGTCAAAGTAGTAATCTGTAGAATAAGCATTTCCATCCTCTTGGCCTCCAGATTTTTCCCAACCGGTTCTGGACACCCAGCTATGCAGGCTTGGAGGTCTGGGATGTAGTTTAGAGCAACTGTAGACTGATACCAAATGTGTCCATTAATTTTAAAACTCTCATGCAGCCAAAATATATCATTGACCTATAAATTTTGCAGGAGTAAAAGCAATATTTACCAAATATCCTAAAAGGAATAATGAAATGCACAGTGAATTTTGGAGGGAAGATGAGGGAGAGCATTTTTTTAAAAAATAAGGAATGGAATGGGAAAGTAGCATACTTCTGGAAATTTTACAAGTAAAAATGTTTTAAATTAATTTTTCCCAAAAATAGCTTTGGCCACCCACAATTTGTAATGTCTAAGCAGACTTCTGGTTTTAAAAGGTTCAGAACTGCTTTCATTATCTTGATAAGTTATTCTGCCCTCCACTTTATTATAATAGCTTAATTCTCAAGTTACTAGTGGCTTATTTTTTATTACTGTATCTACTAGTAGTCTAACAGTAAATTTACACATCCACAAACAAAGGAGCATTTTTATCACCCCCACCCCCACTTCTACCACCTTCTGACTTTCTGCTTCCTAATCATGTCTTACTTGCACTTTCTGTCAAATATATAACAGCAGCTTTTTTGGTTTCTCTGCTGTTAGCCTTGTTTAAAGTACATTTGTTATTTGAAAGGCAGGTACATAAATTACAGCACAAATGATGTCAGGGAGAAGAAAACTCTGTAGTCTGAGACTCCTTGATGGATTATGGTGATTGGAAAGTATGAGTCATGGTAAGACGGCTGCTTCATTTAGACTTGGCTAATACTGTACAGCTCCATGTAAAGGGTTCTGGAGGGAAGGATTGTACTTTAAGCTGTTCTCTGTCATTTTACCTTTTTTAACTGCAGCATTTTCACACTTGAAATGTTTGACAATGTTTCGATGGGATTAAATGGTGACCTGCCCCCTGCCTTTTTCTTAAAAAATAAATAAATTTCCAGTTAGTATTCATTTGCTTGCAGGTACATTGGTAGTTTAGTGCTATTTGACTGTGTGAGATAGGAAGTAGAGAATTATGGGAAAAGAGGGTTGCTCCTTAAGCGGGTCAGTCATAAGCCTCCAAGCCTGACCCTTTCTTCACTCAGGATGGGAAAGTTGAATCTGTGTACTGGTCTGGCACCTATTCTGGGAAATGATCCCAGAATTAGTTTTTCCCTGAAAGCACAACCCTGTCAATCTTATGGTAACGGGAAAAGCTGCTAACAAAAATCTGTGATGATACAATGGTTAGAATGCAGTATGGCAGGCTAAATCTGCCGACTTCCAGCTGTTTGCTTCTTACCAGCTGTGCTGCCCTACTCCCCATACACACAAGTATAGTAAGAGATCAACGGGTGTTTATTCAAACCCCCAAACAGGTCCTTGAAAAGTACCCCTGTTGCTCAGGTCCGGATTCCAAGCTCAGTACAGCAATAGACACTGGGTAACTGAGTCCAATGGGCATCCACAAAATCCAGGAAAGCAGTCCAGGAGTCAAACAGGCCAAGGCTACAAGGTATGAGCACACAAGGCATAGAACTAGGCCCGTTGCTTCAGCAACATCAGTTCCTCAGAGCGGGGTTAAATAGGAAATGCTAGGGTAGCCCTTCATGAGAGGCAAGGTTGTTTCCTCATGAATAATCTAACTGATGGGCTTTGTAACTGTCTTCTGTCTGCTCTATATGTCCGTGGATCAGGAAGAAGTGTGGACTCTACCTCCTCCTCATTTCTAATGGGTGGCTACTGCTCCCGGTCCTTGCCTGGAGTCTCCTGGCCAACTTGCTGCAGTTGCAGCTCTCCTCCCTCAGCCTCAGCCTGTCGCTTGTCCACTCAACCCAGCTCAGGCTGCTCCATCAGGCTAGCATTCCATGAGCCCCAATCCTGACCAATACTCAGCTCCACGCTTTCCGTTGCAGACTCAAACTCACCCTCCTCCTCTGAACTTGCATATGGAGAGGGGTCCAGGGGCAGATCCATGACACCGGCTCAAGGTTGACTCAGCTTTCCATCCTTCTGTGGTTGGTAAAATGAGGAGCCAGATTGTTGGGGACAATGTGCTGACTCTGTAAAACCACTTAGAGAGGGCTGTCAAGCACTGTGAAGCGGTATAAAAGTCTAAGCGCTATTGCTATTGCTAAACGTCTAGCAGGTTTTGGTGTAGGTAGTAGATTTGGAACATTTTTTCAAAGCATTATTTTCCTCTGTTTAGAATTCAGGTTGTAAGTTAATTATTAGTAGACATAGTCAACAGGAAGTTGAAAAATGGCAGTTGTGGTATCACAATTCAAGCCTTGACCTTCTTGTATGTATGTCATAGTCATATGATTTTTGTTCCTTTCAGAGAACAAGCTGTAAAAAAATACTAATAAAATTCATTTTATAGGCCAGATTCACATATTATGCTACATCTTAATATGGCTTATTTTGCTTTAGTTAGCAGATCATGGGTAAGTTATAAGTTTGCATTAAGTATGAAACAAGACTTACTGTGTCTTATTCAACAGGCAATACCTTATACCAGTGATGGTGAACCTTTTAGAGACCGAGTGCCCAAAATCCGCCCCCCCACTCGGCCTCCCGCCCTGCCTGCTCCGCCCCCACCCACCCCCTGCCCCATCCGCCCGCAGGGCCACGCACCGCATCCATGGCCCGCTGCAGATTGCCCAGGCAGCCCTGCAGCGCCACGGCAGCCACGCCCTCTGCCCACATCCCTCAGCATCATCTGCACGCTAGGGTAGTGCGAGGGCAGAGTCTTGTCCCTGTTGCCCGGCTATGTACTTGGCTGTGCTGGTCCATGCGGGCCACACCCGGGGGCGACTCTCCTCCAAGGGGGCTCCTGGTGAGGAGGGGGCCATGGGGGGAGACGGGGCTGGGGCGATGGTGTGCGTGCCCACAGAGAGGGCTCCGAGTGCCACCTCTGGCACGTGTGCCATAGGTTCGCCACCACTGCCTTATACAAACCATAATTTAGCAGAATATCCAATTGCTTGAATTTGAAATCCATGTGAATAACTGTAACTATCATTTATTTATGTTTCTAATTTAACTTTCTAGGGCCAACCAGCTCATCACCAACTCAGTGTGCTGTATACCAGGGGTCTTCAAACTTGGCCCTTTTATGACTTGCGGACTTCAACTCCCAGAATTCCTCAGCCAGCATGCCCGAGGAAGTTGAAGTCCACAAGTCATAAAAGGGCCAAGTTTGAAGAGCTCTGCTCTATACAGTCTCAAACCCCTTTACATTGTTAAAATGTGGACTCCAAAGAGCTTTGGTTTTTTGTTTGGGTTATGTTTATTGATATCTACTGTATTACATTGCAGATTAAAACTGAAAAATCTTAAAATTTTTATTTGACTTTGCAGACCCCTAAAGGGGTTTCAGGAACATCTGGGAGTCCCCAAATCACACTAAGCCATACTGAATCTATCTGAACTAAGGATATTGGTTAGCAGGTCAGAGGTGGGGACAGAATAAAATTCTCTACAGCTGAAGAAATTGTGCATCTTTGGGAATTGTGACTCTGGGATCTGTGTCTTGGAAACTGCTGTGGGTGGAAACCAGAGTAGAACCTTCAGAAGCAGAACACCATGTCAGCTCTGACTTACACCCCCGTTGGCTGTGAAGCTGCTGCACCCCAGGAGATCCAACTAGCAGGTTCCTGGGCTGATGCTCCATGGTTAGTCTGGCACTCCACCAGCCATGCGGAGGAGTTTCTCTGATGGAATGCCTTTGCTTCTGACTGAAGTACAGCAATTATTACCCTTCACACAGAAAACAAAATGACAGAGGTTTTTAACATCCGGCTTGCCTGCATACATAGTGTCCTGGTTTGCAGTAACACAAAGCTGGGATAAGGTTTGTGAGAATCCAGCCAGTTGTAATTATCAATAAAGAATGATTACACAAGCCATAGCTTTGTGTGACATGCAAAACTAGTCATCAAAGCTGGATGGAGGCCTTATAAAGATTTTTCCAAATGTTTACCAAATATTTTCCAAATATTTACCAAGCCACATTTTACAAAGCCAGGTGACTCTAAGCAAATTTATGCTTATTTTATTTATTTCACTTTATTTATGAACTGCACCCAAGTACTGTAAAGACTGCAAGTCAATAAGTCAAAATATAATACAATAAAAATAATAGATTGAGTGGCATGTTCAAAATTTAAGATAAACGGAGGATTCGTTTATCATACAAGGGAGCATTTTTATCTAGAAAAAAGGAAGTCCTTTAATATCCACAAGCTCTTCTTATAAACAGATGAAATATGGGAGTAGAAATCTTGTATAACTGAGGAATTTTATTCATAGAATCAGTGATCATCCTTTGTTACTGCAAATATGAACCAGCCACGCATGTTTCCTTTTGTGGATAGGTCATCCCAGAACATTTAAAAAACCAATTATATTTGATGCAAGGGAACTTTCTTTGTGTGATGGAACTTTCAACACTAACCAAGCCAAAATATCTCCATGGCACTTTGGGATGAGAGCTTGAAACCACGGACAAAAGGGAGAATTTCTCCAGCAGGAACTGTTTATCAGGTAGAAGGCTGTTTTGTCATAGAGACCATGATAAAAATAAACAATGGAATGAAAGTAGGATTGAACAGTAATGTTGGGAGGGCCTTTTAGACAAAGGATGCATGCAGCTGATCTTGAAATAAGACTGATCTCAAATCCTTGTCAGTAACCTGCACTTATACAATACTTATGCCTAATGAAAATCAGAGTTCCTCTGTAACCGCTGGATATTCTGGAGGCTTTCTTTTAACTGATAAAACGGTCTCTGAGCCACTGCTTTTACAATACTTTATTTGGCCAAGTGTTATTAAACATACAAGAAATTTTACTCTGGATATATGCAAAGCAACAGAGTAATCATCATCATCATCATCATCATCATCATCATCATCATCATCATCATCATCATCATCATCATCATACCCAGTGCTTTTTTCCTAAAAAAAAAAAAAGTGCTGGAACTCACACACGTCATACAACCCGCCTTGCCTACCCTACAAGGTTCCATCCAAAAAAGGTGCCGGAACTCCGTTCTGGACATTCTATGAGAAAAAAAGCCCCAATAATACCAATAAGAGGGGTCCGTAAAGATAAGGATATTATTATTATTACAGCCATGCAACATAGATAAACATACACAGACATTAGACAATACTATGAGAGTTAGGTTTTCAGCAGAGTGGTGGCATGAGGGAAAAAACTGTCCCTGTGTCTAGTTGTTTAGACATGCAATGCCCTATAGCAGCACCCTCAAGGAGTTGAAACAGTTTATGTCCAGGATATGAGGGGCCTGTACATATTTTCTCAACCCTTTTTCTGACCCGTATAATATACAGATCTTCCATGGGAGGCAGGCTAGTTGCAGTTGTTCTTTCTGCAATCCTAACTATCCAGTGGAGTCTTGTACCTGTCCTGTTTGGTTGCGGTACCAACCCAAACAATTATAGAAGTACAAATGACAGATTCAGTAATTCCTCTGGAAAACTGTATCAATAGCTCCTGGGGCAGTCTGAACTTCCTAAGTTGACACAAGAAGAACATTCTTTGTTGTGCTTTTTAAATGACGGTTCTAATGTTGGATATCCATTTTAAATCTTGGGAGATTATAGAACCCCAAAATTTGAAGGACTCAGCTCCAGGTTGTTCCGGATGCACTACAGGACCAGTTGTTCAGTCTCCCTATCCTTAAGAGCCTCAGTGGCCTGAGATGACTAACCCTTCCTTTTGTACAGGGAGGTTTAACAGTACAGAGAAAGAACAATGTGTTCTTACATGGCAGTGCATATTCAGTTCAAGGAAACACAAATAAAGTCATGAAAAATATCAGGATTAGGCATGGATCATATAGCCTCCCCTTCTAAAAACAAATCCCCCTTCATCTTTCTTAGTAGCTATAACATTATATGTTAGCAGAGATATTGACCATTATTAAGCCAAACGCTTGATAAGAGCCCTGCTGGTACAGTGGTTAAAGTGTAGTATTGCAGGCAAACTGCCCACAGCCAGGAGTTCAGTCCTGATTGGGTCAAGGTTGACTCAGCCTTCTGTCTTTCCAAGGTTGGTAAAATGAAGATCCAGATTGGTGAGTGCAATATGCAAATAATGTTTCTACATTGTAAACTGCCCTGAGAGTGCTCTAAAGTGCTGTGGGGAGGGGTATGGAACTTAAATACTATTGCTAATAAAGGATAACAACAACAATAACAACAACAACAACAAAAAATAAAGTTGGAAGGTACCTTGGAGGTCATCTAGTCCAACCCCCTGCTCAGCCAGGAAACCCTATACCATTTCAGACAAATGGCTGTCCAGTCTCTTCTTAAAAATGTCCAGTGTTGGAGCATTCATAGCTTCTGGAGGCAGGATGTTCCACTGATTAATTGTTCTAACTGTCAGGAAATTTCTCCTTAGTTTTGGTTGCTTCTCTCTTTGGTTAGTTTCCATCCATTGCTTCTTGTCCTGCCTTCAGGTGCTTTGGAGAATAGCTTGACTCCCTCTTCTTTGTGGCAACCCCTGAGATGTTGGAACACTGCTATCATGTCCCCCCTCATCCTTCTCTTCATTAAACTAGACATACCCAATTCCAGCAACCGTTCCTTATATGTTTTAGCCTCCAGTCCCCTAATCATCTTTGTGGCTCTTATCTGTACTCTTTCTAGAGCAATTTGAAGATGGTTAATCATTCTCACACAGAACGGGAAACATGGTGAGTCTTCAGTAAAGTCACAATCAGGGCCATTTTATCTCATGATCATGATGATGATGGTATCAATTCAGAGGTATCTGAATGGGCCAAGTCTCTCCAGTCTTGCACTACTTCTTTGAGTTGTTCTATGCCCTGGCTGGTGTCAGTTTGACATTATGGCAGTAAGTCCAGAAGTGATGAAAGGAAAATATGCCCAGACACGTTTGTGGCTGAAACAAACAAATCAGTCAGTTCTTTTTCCTTCTTTGACAAGGAAGTAAAATGGCGACATGGCACAGAAAATTTTGTATTAAGGGAAGAAGCAAGAGTAGGAGGCACTCATTTCCATGCCTGCTACTTATCTACCCAGTGCAGCTAAGAGATTGATCTTGTTAAGTGTTGATTAAGTGTCCCATTAAAATCACTGTACTTAAATTGATTAATTTTTCTTGGATCCTAATATAGTTACAGAGTAAATAAAAAAAAGAAAATTCCTAAATAAACATAATACAAAAACAATACATAAGAGGCAGGGACATGTCTGTTTGTTATTTGATCTGAACTGAATATTCTCCACTTTTGATTTATTGTGTCAATATCAGAAATGTTCATGGGGTAGAAATTTCTCACCCCTAAGCCTCTATGGTGTTTCTCAGCCTTAGCAATTTTAAGAAGTGTGCACTTCAGCTCCCAGAATTCCCCACCCATGGCTGGTTGGGGGATTCTGGAAATTGAAGTCCACTCATCTTAAAGTTGCTAAGGTTGAGAAAGACTGTTACTGACTAAATGAGTAGTTATACCTTTTGAAAGCTATTTAACATTATAATTCAGGGGTTCCTAACCTTTTTGGTTCCGCGGACCGGTGGCAGCAACTTCGGCAGTTTTGGCAGCCGGGGGGTGGGTGGGCTGCTTTCACACATGCAACCTAAATCCCGTGTATGTGCAAATGAAGCCTTGGCAACCCAGTTCCCAACAGGCCACAGCCCGGTAGCAGTTCTTGGCCCATCCTATAATTGATTTTGCTCATAGCAGCTTGTCAGTTGCTATTATCATTCATCTAACACCTGCTTTTTCATTCGTCTTGGATTAGTCAGATAGGTAATACTCTCAGTGGGCCATCATATGGTGAATCAAATATCATAATGACCTTCTGCAACCAGTTGGATTTGGATGTTTGCTGGCACCAGTAAGGATAAGGGGAAGATATTTGAAAATCAAGTCATGTGAAGGTAGCAATAGAGAGCATTTTTATAAAAGCCTCCATTCATTTTTTTTTCAAGGAAAATATTGATTTAAATAGTGCTGATACAGAAAAGAGTATGTTTGGATCCAAGCTTCTGAGCACCAGGAATCTGTCATGATGGCTGGGCTATAGGATAGAACTATAAGACATTTTATTAAAATACAAACAAATTCTGTAGTTCTTACATGGCCTAAATAACTTAATTCCAACCAGCAATCTGTGGTATAGTTGGATTCAAGAAAGAAGCAATACCAAAATCATTATTGATTGCTTTGCTAAGGGAACAAGCATTTAACAACAGATTGCATTTTTGTATAGAATATGTACAAATATCAAAGTCATTATGAAAGTAATGATAGGAGAAAAAGAAATACAGTGCCAGAATTGTGTGTGCGTGCGTGTGTGAGAGAGAGAGAGAGAGGGGAAGAGCAGAGAAAGAAAGAGGCAGAGAGAGAAGCACCTGTAATTAAAAAAACCCAAAATAAATCTTGCCATAGATGGAAATAACGAGAACAAATAAGCCATATATCTCCTATTCAAGTGTCTGCTGTATAGGTATTCATTCTTACTGGGCAGCGCTGTATTACTTAATGTTCTCACTTTTATAACCCTTCAGATAGTGCATTCAAATTCAGAACTTCAAATGGAGAAATGTCTTCTGTAATTTGGGACACATTTTAGAAGTTTTCCCCACTACAAGAGTCTGTACAATCCAGACTGAATGTTTTAGAAAATATTCCACTTCAGTTTGGACCAGATTACAGACTCCTTTTTTGAGTTGAACCAAGGAAGGGGCAACATTTTGGAAATTGAAGCTTCTTGAGAGCATGGGGAAGCCAAAAATGGCTATAATTTTCAGGCATGTTGATGTCTTAGGGGAGCATCATGACAGACTCAGATTAATAGTTGCAAGAGGACTGTATAAGAGAACTCTGAGGAAATTATTTGGAGGTCACTATCAATGAAAATTGATCCTTGACTGGAAATTAGAAGAAATATTGTTTGCTGGAAAGGACAAGGTTGAAAAAAACTGGCTTACAGAACAATCCATTTGTTAGTCTGTTAAAATACTTGAAGATATTTTCATTCTTTGTTTTGCTGCAACAGGCTAACAAGGCTATAACTGTGCAACAAAAAAAGTAAGAATAATATCTCTAGGGGAAATTCCATGTTATCTACAGATATTTCAGTTGAAAATGCTGTTGATTTGATGTAAGGACATTTTTTTCAAATGAAAAGCCCTTTAAGAAGCATATTATGACAGTCCGAGAGGGTTTCCCCTCTCCTATGCTTGGATATTACTAAGGTTTTCAAAGTTCTGCTTGTAAAGATCTTTTTCTTGATCGTGGACTGTCAAAGCTAAATAGAAACTTATTATGAGGATTGAAAGTCCATAATGTTTTCAGTGTCAAAAGTATCTGTGAGATGACATTACAAGATGGACAAGTGCAAAGCAGTATTGAATGAAATTTAAGCAGGAGGTATTACAAGGTGAATGCAGATAGAGATCAAATCTCAAAGAATAAAACAAACAGCACTAATGGAAAATAAGGAGGAGTATCTTTAAAATAAAACCAGCAACCTAAAACAAAATCTTGGGGGGTAGAGTGGGTAAATGAAAAATCCCCATTGAGATGAGTTTGACTCTTAGTCATCAAGATGGAAGTTTTCTACTTTCCAGGAAGGTCTGCAGCCCTGATATCTCCTATTGGTCTTCCACTGATCTTGCTTTGCATTTTTGAGATCACTGAGGGTTGACTAGGTGCTATAACCTGCATTGAGACAATTTATGCATCTATAAAAAAGTAGGAAAGACAATAATCCTACTCATATTTTATTTCAATATCTATTATACTTGCCATTGTTATGGAACTATTAAAACAGAGGAAGAGAAAAGATTTAAAGAAGCAACTAAGCAACAGGATTGCTCCATTGTGTGTAGTAATTAATTCACTTGCATGTAATAACACATACTGTGAGGAAAGGATGGATCTCTCCAATCATCAGGCACAATGAACAAAGGAAAATGTAAATACATTTAAGATTCTTCATTATGTAAGAGTAGCTGTTCTGTGTTTTATTTTTTCTCTTAAGCATTGCTTTTGTGTTCAGAGTAGATATGAAAAGGACAGTAGTATAAAGTCCAATGAAAACATTTTGATCTTTTTCTGTATTGCAACTTTCTGGTTGGAATGCTTGATTCACTTGTTGATTATTAAGAAGAGATTGAACAAGCACTTCTCTGAAATGGTATAGGGTTTCCTGCCTGAGCAGGGGGTTGGACTAGAAGACCTCCAAGATCCCTTCCAACTCTGTTATTCTATTATTATTATAAACCAGTGATGGTGAACCTTTTAGAGACGGAGTGTCCAAAAACTGGCCCCGCCCCATTCTACCCCCTGCCCCACCCCACCCCTGCTCTGCCCCCATCCCCCGCCCTGCCTGCCCGCAGGGCCACTCACTGCCTCCAGGGCCCACCACAGATCGCCCAGGCAGCCCAGCAGTGCTATGGCGGCCACGCCCTCTGCCCGCCCCCCCAAAGCATCAACTGTGCATGATGGGGCATGAGAGCACAGTCTTGTCTATGCTGCCTGGCTGCCATGTCCTTGGCCACGCTGCTACACGTGGGCCACGCTTGGGGGCGACTCTCCTCCAGGAGGGCTGCTAGTGAGGAGGGGGTCGCGGGGGAGGCAACAGCATGTGTGCTCACAGAGAGGGCTCTGAGTGCCACCTCTGGCACACGTGCCATAGGTTCGCCACCGCTGTTATAAGCTATAGAAGGCCACAAATTATAAGGTTCCCACCCCATTTCCTCTCCAAAAACATAAGTGATGCAGGGACTGTAGAATACTGAGGATGCTTGGGGGTTACAGGAACAGAGTTGGAAAGGCTTATGCAGGGAAAGTGCACGATGGTTGCTTGACTCCCAATCAAACCCACTCTGACACAATACATATTTTGTAGTTGTCGTTTTCTCAAAATCATATCATTATGGTTAGCTCTATCATGAGATTTGAGGGGCCAGTAGATTGAGGGTAGGCTCCTACTTCCCAGAGCTTGACTTGCATTGCTGCTGAGCTGTTGCAACTCTGCTCATTTAATGCCCTGCTACCATGTAAATGGTATTGGTAGCTTTGCCCCCATCCCTCCCCAATAACTTTTTCCCAGTCTTGTTTCTCTCTGCAATGAATCCATGAACAGGCCTTGCTTACACACCTTCAAACATTGCTGAAGACTAGTTTACTGAATAGCCCGGTTGCTAAGGGACCATCTAAGACAGGACTCATCTCAGACACAAATCAAATCAAATATCTTCATTATGGTCCTAGACCAGCCTTTACAATAAAAAGAATACAGTATAAATAGTTTAATAGAAATAGTTTAATGCAACAATTTGTTATTTGAAAGGGAAAAATACAACAATAAGACAACATATAATAATAATAATAATAACAACAATAACAATAACAATAACAATAACAATAACAATAATAATAAAAAGTTGGAAGGGACCTTGGAGGTCATCTAGTCCAACCCCCTGCTTGTATAATTGTATACTTTGGTGAAGATATTTGGCCACCTGATATGTGAGTGTGGGATTATCATCTCTTAAAAATAATAAACATAAAATTTATCTGTGTGGCCCTCATATTTAGAAATGATTGGTCTAATCAGAGCATGTCTTGGGGCATCATAGAAAGCACAACACGTGAGAGAAACACGTAAGAGATTGTACAGAGCCAAAGTCTCTGCAAAGAAGGATCCCATCAGATCTTCCCACCAGTAGAGCCAATGAGGGGGCTTCAAAGCAGGCTCTGGAAAAGGCCCATCTATATTTGTTTGGAGTTATATTATATAGATATCCCAGAGTAAAGAGCTTGCGAACATCTAACATTTGGTGATAGAATTCAGGGGCATTGGTGGTATCATTTTGACAATCAGTGTTCCTGATTCTCTCTCTTACTATTGATTTGGCCTTCTCTAAGGTTAATTGACCTAAATATTCAAGAGAGAGGCCAAGACTACAAAGTTCAGCTACATAGATCCAGTGCCATTGAGATTGGCAATTGTCTAACAATAGCAGAGGTAAGCACGAGGACTGCACACACTTTTGAGATGAGCTAGAAAAACTGATTTGAGACCCTGGGCAAGCAGTAGAGGTAGTTCTTGACTTATGACCACTTTCTTAAACAATTGTTCAAAGTTAACAGTGGCTTTGGAAAAAGTGATTTATGACAAGTACTTGCATTTACACATTGTACACACACACACCCTCATAGTCATGGGAAACAAAGAAGGGAGGGAGGGAGAGAGAGAGTGGGTGAGTTAATGGGACCGCTTTTCTACCCCCACCCGACCTCCACACCTCCCCCCAGCACTTTTCCTTTATAGCTTGCTCTGGTATCAATTTGGACCTGTGCTTGCCCTGTTCAAAACCAGGACTGTGACAATAGCAATAGTGAGGCTGGATAAATAAGAGCTGCAATTGTTGCTATGGTAATCAAG